>NW_022436962.1:6080435-6161448 GCF_009761245.1 Sapajus apella
TTTTTTTTTTTTTTTTTTTTTTTTTTTTTGCTATTACTTTTCTTTCTCTGCAGGTCCTATCTGACTCCTGTACGGGATGAAGAAGCAGAGTCTTTACGGAAAGCACGCTCCAGACAAGCTCGGCAGACACGAAGGTCTACTCAAGTGAGTGTGGCTTTTTAAAATGTCATTTTGTCTATCTACCCTTCTGTTGGAGGTACAGTCAAAACTAAAATATCCATTTTCAACTGCTGATTTACACACACACACACACACACACACACACACACACACACGGCTTGGTGTGGTGACTCATGCCTGTCATTCCATCAATTTGGGAGGCCAAGGAGCTGAGACCAGGAGGACTCCTGACTTGAGGTCAGGACCAGCCTGGTCAACATGGTGAAACCCCGTGTCTCTACTAAAAATATGAAAATTAGCTAGGCATGGTGGCAAGTGCCTGTACAGCTAGTGCTCAACTTACGACCACAGTTGGGACCGCGGACCGGTCGTAACACTATTTGATCATAAGTTGAGTAGGCTATATGTACAGTTGAAATGGTGCAAGGAGATGGTACTGCTGCTAGAAGCTGGTCCCCACTGTCGTACGCCCAGCTGGGCAACGTCTGCACTGCCAGACGCGGAGCAGTCGTGGCTAGTGATTGTGGTCGTAAAGTCGAATGGTCGTAAGTTGCATAGGTGGTAAGTCGATCAATACCTGTAATTTCAGGCACTTAGGAGGATGAGGTGGGAGAATTGCTTGAACCTGTGAGGTGGAGGTTGCAGTGAGCCAAGATTGCGCCACTGCCCTCCTGGACAGCAGAGCAAGACTGCGTCTCGAAAAAAGAAAACAAAACACACACATGAAAATGACTGCCCTATTCTAGCCACAGTCTTAAAAGTTTTCACTGTGTTGAATCTTACACTACTTAGAATCAAATGAATTTACAGCTGCATCTACCCATTCTCACCGATATTCCTCCAGGCTTAGAACAGATTTCTCTTCTCCTTCACAAGATTAATTATTCCACTTGTGCTCAAAGACCTTAAGAATCCTAATACATCCCTATATCCCACTACATTTTAAGAATCCCTAAGGGAAAAGAGTTTAGCAATCCCTCAAAATTTTAAACAAAGAGTTACCATTTTACTCAGCAGTTCTACTCAAAAGAAATGAAAACATATGTCCATATAAAAATTTGTATGTAGGTGTTTATAATAGCATTATTCATAATAGCTAAAAAGTAAAAACAAGCTAAATGTCTATTGACTAATAATGAATGGGTAAACAAAATGTGATATATTTGTACAATGGAATATTACTTGGCAATAAAAAGAATGAAGTACTGCTACATGCTACAACATGGATGAACCTTGAGAAAACATTATGCTAAGTGAAAGAAGCCAGACATAAAACACTCCATATATTATGATTTCATTTATATGAAATGTCCCAAATAGGCAAATCCAAACAGACAAATT
Source organism: Sapajus apella (assembly GCF_009761245.1). NCBI lineage: Eukaryota > Metazoa > Chordata > Mammalia > Primates > Cebidae > Sapajus > Sapajus apella. The sequence goes on from NW_022436962.1 coordinate 6,081,897, forward strand.
AGATGAGTGCCAGGGCTGGGGTGAAGGCTGAATGGGGAGGGACTAATAATGAGTGTGTGGTTTCTTTTTGGGGTGATGAAAATTTTATGAAATTAGATGTGATGATAATTTTATAACTCTATGAATAAACTAAAAACCAAGGAATTGTATACTTTCAAATGGTGAGTTTTATGGTATATGGATTGTATTTTAATAAAGATGTTAAAAAAGGAATCCCTGAGGGAGTCATTGAAGCAGTTTAAGGGAATATGATATAGTCTACATTGTGTGTGTGTATGTGTGTGTGTGTTAGTGAACTGATGGGAATGGTAGGTGGAGGTGTGTTTGCCAAGCCTAGAAGCAAGAAGACTTGCTGGGAAGCTGTATGGTAGTCCCCAGATTACAAGGGCATGAAATCAAATTGTAATGATAATGAGAATGGAGAGAAGTCTATGAATTTGTTATTTAAAGAAGCAGAGAAAGATGAGCCCGTGAAACAGAATGAAAAGAAGCAGTAAGAGAGGTGAAAAGAAAATCAGAAAATAGTGCAGCATGGAAGTAAATAAACAGTCCATTTCCAGTGGAAAGGAGAAGTTCTATAGTTGTTTTTGTTTGTTTGTTTTGTTTTGTTTTGTCTTTTGAGACAGAGTTTTGCTCTTGCCGCCCAGGCTGGATTGCAATGGTGCAATCTCGGCTCACCACAACCCCCACCTCCTGGGTTGAAGCAATTCTCCTGCCTCAACCTCCCGAGTATCTGGGATTACAGGAGCCTGCCATACAGGAGCCTGCCACCGTGCCCAGCTAATTTTTGTATTTTTAATAGAGATGGGGTTTCACTATGTTGGCCAGAATGGTCTCGAACTCACTACAGAGGTCAAGTAGGAAATCTGATCAGTGGAAAAGAGACATCATATGTTGCAGCAAAAATACCCTTGTTGTCTTCCTTGACCCTCCCAAAGTAGGTCACGTATTCTTCCTTTATTTTTACTTGATGATTATTTGTCTGTTTCCTCCATTAGAATGTAACCCCCATGAGGACCAAGACTAACTATGTTTTTCAGTTTTGTTTTATTGTGGTGAAAAATACATAACATAAAACCAGTTTTACCATTTTTAAGTTTACAGTTTAATGGCATGAAGTACATTCATATTGTTGTATAATTATCACCACCATTCATCTCTAGAACTTTCTTCCTGTTCCCAAACTGAAACTCTGTATCTATTAAATAATTACTACTCATTTCCCTCTGGCATCTATCTCCCCTTCCACTTTCTATGAACTTGACTATGCAAGGAACCTCAAATAAGCAGAATCACACAGTATTTTGTTCTTTTGTGTTGCATTTTACTTAGCATAGTTATGAAGGTTCATCCATATTGTAGCATTTGTCAGAGTTCCTTCCTCTTAAAGACTGAATATTTTAGTCTTTTATGGATATTACATTTTGTGTATCCATTCATCTGTCAGTGGACATTGGGTTGCTTCTACCTTTTGGATATTTTATGCTGCTATGAGAATGGCTATACAAATATCTCCCTGAAACCCTGCTTTCATTTCTTTTGGGTATATACTGAGAAATGGAATTTGCTGGATCATATGGTAATTCAATTTTTAATTTTCTGAGGAACTGCCATACTGTTTTCCATAGCGGCTACACTATTTTATTTCCCATTAGCAGTGCACAAGGGTTCTAATTTCTCCACATTCTCACCAATGTTTGTTTGTTTGTTTGTTTTTATGAGATGGAGTTCCAGGGCGCAATGGCATGATCTCAGCTCACTGCAACCTCTGCCTCCAGGGTTCAAGCGATTCTCCTGCCTCAGCCTGCCAAGTAGCTGGGATTATAGGCGCCCATTACCACACCTGGTTAATTATTTTTGTATTTCTAGTAGAGACGGAGTTTCACCATGTTGGCCAGGCTGGTCTCTAACTCCTGACCTCAAGTGATCTGCCCATCTTGGCCTCCCAAAGTGCTGGAATTAACAGGTGTGAGCCACTGTGCCCAGTCTGCTTTTTTGATAATAACCTTCCTAATAGGTGTGAAAAGGAAGACTGACTAAACTTTTGCTCATCTTTTGTACCAGCATACAGTAAATAAATCAATATATACTTATTGAATAAATAAATGAGTGAGAAATCATAGGAAAAGAGAAATTGCTCTGGAATGATTTCAAGTTTGTTTATGAAGGAATGGGGAAAGATAGGGAAGTTGCTAGAGAGGGGCATAGAATTGAAGTTGGGAGACATAGAAACATTTTAGAGGAAAAGATTCAGTAGAGAGGGAGTAACAAAACTTGAATAGATCTTTGAACTCCTTGAAATGTGTACATAATTTTTGAGGAGATTTTATTAGCTTCTCAGTAGTCTTCATGATATTCTCAAGGGGACTGCAGACTCCCAAAGAAAGTAAAATCTAAGCTCCTTAGAATAGCTTACAAAATGTGTCATGGCCTCGCGTCTGCCTGCTTTCCTAAACTCAGCTATCCTCATTCTCCCTCTTTCCTCCAACTTTCCTTTTGTTGCGGGCTTCATCTTTGCTAAGTTACCTACAGATTCCTAAGTCATCCATGGCCTCTCGTTTCTCTATCTTTGTATATGCTTCTACCTATCATTCCTTTCCTCCCTCCCGCTACACAAGTTCTTTTTACTCTTTAAAACTCAGTGTTAGGTTTTCCTCCTACATACTCCTGTGTTTCTGTTTTAATACTTACGTTCTCTCATTATACTTGTTTGTTTTCTTATGTCTTTTCTGGTACACTAAAAGGTTCTTGACAGTAATCATTTGATTTGTCTTTGTAGTTCTAGTGCCTAAAGATACTTAATTCTTTATTAACAGAAGGATTGAGTGAATGAGTGAATAGTAAAAAAGCAGGGGGTGGGAAGGGAAGCAGGTTGTGGATACAGTACCTGATCAACTACCTTCCAGCTTTGGAACTTCCTTCTTCTGAGGACTCATGCATATAACTACTTGAGTTGGAATCAGCTCACACTCTTTCTAAACTCTTTTTCTCCCTTCTCCTGTAGTTGTGTCTTCATTTGCCTTTCTTCTGTCTTGCTGCTCCTATGACCCTGGTTGGGGGAACATTAATTGTTGGAATATCCCTATATGATTCCTAGAGTTGCTTGGGAATTGATATTAGAGAAAAGCTAGCCTTGTCAGGAAATGGGTGTATGAAAAAAAGGAAAAAAAAGCTAGTGTAAGGGGTTTAAGAGGTTTTGTTGTTGTTATTCTAGTCAAGCTCTGAATTTTCATCTTGTTGAACCAGGTTTTTCTTTTTTTAAGTAAATTTTTTTTCCAGTATCTGCTGTTTAGAGAATCTCTGTTGGTAACCATTTGATCTTGGGAGGGTAGGGACCTTTCAGGTAAAGACACTGAGAACTATTTGGTATGGAAAAAGTACATCTATAACAGGCAGACATCAATGTTGACCTCATTTTCTGGAGATCAAACCAGAAAAACCAAAGTATTACATTCAAATGTACCTAGACTCAGGCCTGGGTTCTTTGTACACTGAGATGCTTATTTTAAGCATACATTGCTTGAAATGGCCTCATTATCCATTCTGGGGGCTTCATTTTGGGATTTGATAACTCTGATCTTTTTGGGAATACTCCTGCTCAATCATCAAGAGTTATTCCATGGTTGGTATGAAACAGCCCTGATCTTGTGATATTTTCCCAGGGTGTCACCCTAACAGATCTTCAAGAAGCAGAAAGGACTTTCAGCCGGTCGAGGGCAGAGAGAAAAGCTCAGGAGCAGCCTTGTGAGAAGCCCACAGACACTGAAGGGGGGCTTGAGGGGAGCCCTGAGAAGCATGAGCCCTCAGCAGTCCCAGCAACGGAAGCTGGGGAGGGCCAGCAGCCCTGGGGCAGGAGTCTGGATGAAGAGGTGAGCTCATTTTTGTGGGCACGTACTGTGATAAAAGCAGGGTAATTAGTCTGGGGAGTATCTTCTTCACTGATAGTTCAAAGGCTATGTTCTGCCTTGCAGTGGAGAACTCACTCTGTATGCCTGTCTTTAGTTGGCAAACCTGTGTGACAAAAATTTAGAGGATGTCAGTCCTTAAATGACCATTTTTTTTTTTTTCTAAGAGTTCACTGATGCTTTTGAATAAATATCCTATTCTAAAAAGAGAGGTCATAGTATAACAAAATGCAAATAAAAATATAAGCATGTATTGAAGGTTTACTTTACTCAACACATGCTTACTTTATGCCAGGCACTATTTTAAGTTCTTCATATGTATTAATTCATTTAATTCTCATAACAAACCTCTGAGGTAAATATTACTATTTCTATTTTATATATGAGGAAACTGAATCACAGAGGTTAAGGACATTTAAGCCCAACATTTCACACAGCTAAGAAGTGGTTAAGCCAGAGTTTGAACATAGGCAGTCTGACTTGCTCTCATAACCACTAGCGTATATTTTCAAACTCTTGCAAACCTAAGGGCTTACAAAGCACTCGTGGGTGTCACTGTTGGGAGGGACATTTTGATTTATGTTTCATTGCTCTAGTGGAGTTGGTAATCAAAGGTTACCAACTTTTGGTACCCTTTAGGGTGAACATAACTCCTGGTTTACTTAAGGTGGTTCCAAGTATAACTGTTGTCTTTGCGTAATTATCATTACCACTCCTTTGCACTCTCAAAAGTGTCCCGGTTTGGATTGATAAATGTTATGGTCACTGTGGTTATAGAAGAAAGGAATCTCCTTCTTGCTTTGACTCTGAATGGCTAGATTCCATAAACTGAAGTTCTATTTTGTATTTTGTTTGTTTTATAAGCTACTATTTATTGAGTACCTATTACCAGGTATTCTTCTAAGCACCTAATGCACATTTTCTTATTTAATCTTCATAATCCTCTCTGAAGAAAGTGTTATCTCAGTTTTATAGATGAGGATGTTATGGCTCAGAAAAGCTAAGTATCTTATTCAAGGCCACACAGCTAGTAAGTGCTGAAGCTAGAATTTGAACAAAGATCTGTCAGACTCCGAATTTACTACATTTTATTGTATCTGTCTTTATAAATCACAAGAATTTGTACAATCACTATGCCATAAATTTGATGTATAGTAAGAATTTATCTATCTCTGAGTCTTCCATAAACCAAGTTAAGGCTTATTGTTAGGCTGTGTCTGTCCTAACTCTCAGGAAAGAAACAAAAACACTACAAAACAAAAATGGAAACTTTAGAAAGCCTAGTTATGGCAAGCTGGTAGAGTGTTCAGAAGTTGGTAGGATACTCACATTTGTTCTCTGTTCTCAGACAATTCCCACATTTTGCTGCTTCATTCTCCTGAGCTTTTTATTACCCTACATAAACCTTGCCTTTCAGCACTCTATCTTAAAAAAGGCCATCATTCTTATTTTCACTCCAAAATCAAATGAATTTTTATTTACACGGTTAATGCTATCTAGTACCCTTCGGTCAATTTATGAATTGGACTGCTCTCAACATGATGGGATTCTCAGAGTAGGAGTCCAGCAGCTGGTTTTTTGCTGTCTAGTTCATTTATTGAGTGCCTATTACCAGGTACTCAATATTGATCATCATGTACTCATAAGCCTCTCAATATGAAAAAAAAACTGTTGAGAACCAGCCCAACCCCGTACGTGGGTGCCCTTAGTCCTGGCAGTGACGAGGGATTGAGAAAAGGAAATAAAGACAGAGACACAAGAGTAGAATTTACAGCATGGGTCCAGGGGACCATCGCAAGAGTGGAAAATGCATTGGCCCCAGCTCTGGGCTCCAGACAGTTTTATTATGTGTATAATCTCATTGATCTTATGGGCATGGAAGGGGAGGGTAAAGGAGTAGGTAAGAGCTGGGTGGAGAGCACTTGAGATCCTTCTGAGACATGCTAAACTAGTGCTCTGAGCATTTAACAGCATTTGAAATCCTTCTAAGACATGCTAAACTAGTACTCTGAGTTTATCACAGATTGTTATCAAGGTGCAGCTGCATCAGCAGTATAGCAGATTAGGAGCCACCCGGTCTGACCACACCCATTGCAACAGGGGCTTTTATCTCCCCAGCATTGAGGACATAGAGCAATTAAAATCACTCCATATTCCGAGAACCTAGGCAGAGAATGAGGTGTTCCGTCATCTCTGCCCTGCAAGGCTTTTCTCCTCCTTGCCAGCTCCCATCTGCAAAGACCGTCCCCGATCTTGTGAGCACAGGTCGCCTGCCTTCTCAGAGATCTTTGCATACGCCCTCTTTATGAGGCCCTTATACAGTCTCCATGTTGAGAAGGCATTTGTGGGACCAGAGCAGTATTCCCTTGCTCTGCAACCACCCCGAGGTGTTCCCCGGTATTACTGCGCTCTTGGATGGTCTTTACCTTAGGCCTCCTGTTGCCACTTGATTTCTAATTAACTGCACCAATAATGTAGTTTAGTTCAGTGTATAAACTTCAGTGTCTTCTGAGTCAAGCAAGCTTACAGTTATTTAGCTAGAATCAACATAGGTCTCTCCCTGGCCATCTTGACCCACAAAAACATTTTGTATAAACCTGCTGTTCTTATCCTTTAGATGGACTTGACTTCTAATATCTCATGTGTGGATTATTTCCAGCCTATCGGTCATCGCCTGAGGTGTCCAACTCAGCCAGACAAACCCACCACGCCAACATCTCCTTCTACATCAACACCCTCACTCTACACCAGTTCCAGTTCCCACTTGCTACGGACAAATAGATTCTCAGACCCTGATTCTGAGAGTTCAAAGACTACCACGAACACTACAACTGCAAAGGAAATGGACAAAAATGGTATGTGGAGCTTCAAAAGACACAGGCCCCTCCACAGTGCACATCCCCCAGATTCTTAAAGTCCATACTTTATTTTATCTCTGGCCAGAGAATGAAGAAGCAGATTTGGATGAGCAGTCCTCTAAGAGGCTGTCCATCCGAGAGAGGAGGCGGCCCAAGGAACGGCGAAGAGGCACAGGCATCAATTTCTGGACAAAGGATGTAAGTGGATTGGTCTGTGCTGAGGCATATCATATTACTCTTGGCCACCATCCTTTCAGTTGAGTTTAAAATAGAGTCCTCATGGTGCCATGAATTCTGCAGATTCTCAGGAAGTATTACTGAGGAAAAGAGAAGAAAGACCTAACTAGTGTGGGACTCATTTGTATGTTCCTGCTAGATTCCCAGTATCTAATACAGTGATAAGCACATGTAAGCACATGGTGGGCACTCAGTAAATTGGCAAATAATTTAAAAACTGGAAATATACAACAGCCATGTAATAAATGAATAAGCTTGTCAAGTTTTAGTAGTCCTTCCTAATCTTCCCTGAATGTCATGTAGTGAAGTCAACAATATCTTAGTGCCACGTATGAGCAGAGATTCTAACTAAATATTGTAGGAGTGCTACAAGAATTTCAAGGAACTTAAAATCTCTCAGTAATACAAGTTCACTTAGGTTTACTTTTTTGGAGAAAAAAAGGAACAAATAACATAAAATAGATTAACTCTGGCTTTAAAATAAAGACATATATGCCAATGCTTACTAACTACAAATACACATTCAATAGTTATTTTTTAAATTTTTAAAAATATTATTTCCAAGCTGGACACCATTAACATTCAGTAGTTTAATTCATCCTCTTCCATATCTTGTTCTGTACCCTTCTCATTCAACCTTGTTATTGGCATTTTAAAGAACAAGTGACCAATAACCTGGAAAAGAGGACCCTGCTTACCAGTAACTGATTTGAAAATTGGACATACTTATTCAGTGAGACAAGAAATGAGACAGTAATAGTCATCTATTAGAAATTATTTTTTATAGGCTGGGCGCAGTGGCTCATGCTTATAATCCTAGCACTTTGGGAGGCTGAGGTGGGTGGATCACCTGAGGTCAGGAGTTCAAAACCAGCCTGGCCATCATGGTGAAACCCCATCTTTAAAAAAAAGAAAAAAAAAGAAAAAAATTATTTTTTAGAAAAAAGTACTTCATTGTTATAAGGCAGAATAAACTGATAAGTCTTGACAAAGATAATAATTAAGTCTATCTGTCTTAAAGATATCCCTTTTCCAGCTGTAGTCAATTTGACTTTTTATACTACAGGTGACATTTCTAAGTTGCCTGCCTGTGATGCCTGTGAAAAGTAGCAGTAACAGAGCATTACTTGGCAGTCAATTCTCATTGCCCATGTTTGAAATGCCAAGATGCATAATTGATGGGATCTGACCTTGCTGCTTTCAAGGATGTCTGTAACGATGAACCTCTTGATTTTCTTCCTTTTTCTTTTACAGGAGGATGAAACTGATGTCTCTGAAGAGGTCAAAGCAGCATGGGTAAGTGACAACCCAGTGAGGCATGTCTCTTGAGAGCACAGTCTTGCTCTTGTAAGTAATTTTAATAGAACAAAGGGCAAGACTTACGAAGATTTTAGCTGAGAGGGAGATTGGAGATAGACATTCCTCTAAAAGATGTGGCAGGCGTTAGTCTGTGGTACTGTTTTATCATGTGGTGTAACAATGCCCATGTCCTTGAACCAGTTTCCTACATTTTTCTATGACTGCTGCCAATCTTTCACACTGTTATAGGATCCATCATTTTCTCTCTTGTGAGTATGTTATTGTATTATATGAAGTACTTTGAAATATTTGAATGAAAAGTGAAGAGTGATACCAGTTCCTTTTTGGATCTACACTAATAGAGAAGAACATAAATGTGGAGAATGTAAAACATTAGACAGTCCCAAAGTCATTTATATTTGACTTTGAAATAAGATTAAACGTCTGGCATCTTATATAACTCTGACCCTTTAAGGCCTGACATCCAATTTTTCCCTGCAGTGAAAGGCCTAAGTTCAGCTTTTCTGAAGATACTCCAGGCTCCTCTAAGCCACTCAGACACGATTGGTGGTGTTCTTCTTTTCAGTACTGTTTTCCAAGAAGGAAGGAATTTGGTTTTGACTAAATTAATTGAAATACATGTGCTTTTCTATTGAAATTATGTAAAAAGATAAACTTTTTTTATCCTACAACTTATTATAAGTATGTTCTCAGAGTATATTTAATAACCTGTACTGAAAATTAACAACTAATTTTTACCAGAGAAGATATAAATATTATAATGTCATTGACTTGCCTATATTTTAGTCTAGATCCAAAACAGACAATAGCAGGCTTCCAAAAAGCAGGGTCTTTAATGACTAATGGTGACATAGGTAAGAATTGGCTGCCCTTGGTTGAAGCTGGGGCTACTTCATAAAGACAAGCTGTGTGGTGTAGAAATAGTATACACGTTCCTTGGAGCAAGAGTGTGTGCATGTGTGTATGTGTATAAATTACAGCAACTCTTAGTTTCTTCAAGGGGCTTGGAAAGGCTTTTGGAGATAAGAAGAGTGAATACAGGAATGTTCCTTTGGGGAATTATAACTCAGAGAATACATAACTCAGGAAATATAACTCAGAGGATCTGAGTTATAGTTTATAGAGCACTGAAATGGAACATTATCCGTACAGAATTATATAGGACATTTAAATCCGGGGAATTGCAGGAAAGAAGGATTTGTTGTCATAAGAATGACAATTTTGCCAATGAAAATTCTATTCTCTACTTTTCTAAACTTCTTGGCACTGGAAAATCCTAGCCTAGAGGGTACCAAGTAAGGAAAATTAAGATGATCTTGATGTAGTACTTCCTAGAGAATTTTAATTTAGGACTGTTGACTTAAAATTATGAAGAAAAGCAGAGACTGTTGCAGTTTCATGTGAAAGACATTGTCAGACAAAAAAAATACTCATCCAATTGCATAAGGCATCTATTAGTGTTTACCATGTATCAAGAAAACAACAATGTGAATCAAAAAGAATAAACAGCTCATTATCTCTGGACTGATAACTTTGAATTTATGCAGGTAAGCTGGGGTTGCTATAAGAAGTATATTCTAGGTGCCAATCTCCAGCCTCGCCAATCAATGGTGCAGAAAGAAAGGCTGATAATGAATCAGCATAGGGTGAGGCATCCTTTTTGTAAAAGTCTTATATTTGCTTGTTCCATTTATTTCAGTGAAATTCTTAACTGTTTTTCTCCCTTGAGCGCTCTTTCCTAATGCTAGCAGGCATGATGCCATTATCCATATGGGCTTACAGAGCAACATGCCTTGTCATGGACCAATGTAAATTGCTGCACTTCTACTTCAAGACAATCTGGTAGTATCTTATGACCATCTTTCTACCCTGTTTCCATTTTCATCCATCAGGCAGTAAAGTTGACTCAGCTCTGCAACAACAAATGAGCCGTCAAAGAAGGGGGCATTCTATTGAAATGGTACTGTTAGCTAATCAGCATGGAGAAGCCAGGGCAGTTCTTTCCTTTCTTGGTTTTTAATTCAATAAAACTATATCTGCTATTGAGGTCATGTTGGCTTCCTTCTCTTCCCTAGCCCACTTCTTAAGGGTGATAGTATCTATTATTTTTTAAATTGTCTCTTCCCAAGACCTTAATATCTTGTTTAACTGAAATATAATTTACAATTAATGCATAGATTTAAAATATACTGTTTGCTGAGTTTTGACACTTGTATGTACCAGTATAACTACTACCCAAATCAAGATATAGTACTTTTCCATCACCTTAAAATGTTTCATCATTAACGCTCAAGAATAAGCAATACTAATTCATGGCGATAGAAATCAGAAGAGTGCTTGCTTCTCAGGACAGGGAATTGAATGGAACAGACAGAAATCATCCAGCAATAATATTTAACTTTTTTTTTTTTGAGACAGGGTCTTGCTCTGTTGCCCAGCCTGGAGTGCAGTGGTGCAGTCATTGTTCACTGCGTAAACCTCCTAAGCTCAAGTGATCCTCCTACCTCAACATCCCAAGTAGCTGGGACTACAGGCGCAAGCCACCATGCCCAGCTAATTTTTGGAGTTTTTCTAGAGATGGGGTTTCACCATGTTGCCCAGGCTGGTCTCAAACTACTGGGCTCAAACAATCCTCTTGCCTTAGCCTCCCAAAATGTTGGGATTATAGGCGTGAACCACAGTGCTCAGCCAATAATATTTAATTTTAATAGTAGAAAGGAAACTTCAATGGTTATTTTATCTTATGACTCTAGTCAGGGTTAGAGCTAAATGATTCAAAATATCTATGGGTTTTTCCCCCCTCTTCTTAAAGATTTCAAAAGAAGATTGATACCTCACTTATATAACAGTAACAACAGTGTGGTTTAGAAGACCTTTCTATTGAATAAAATAAATCTCTGTTGATGTCATTGAAGTTCATTTCCTTTTTTATATACTAAGAAAAATGTAACCCACATTTATATACAGATAAGATTTATGGCCAGGAATGGCCATAATGTTTGCTATCAAGAGAATATTTGATCAGGGAAATGCAAATCAAAACCACAATGAAATAGATCATTTCATCTGTTAGAATGGCTATTATTAAAAAGACAAAAAATAGCAAAATCTGATGAGGATGTAGAGAAAAAGAAACTCAATACACTGTTGGTGGGAATATAAATAAGTGTAGCCATTGTGGAAAACAGTATGGAGGCTCCTCAAAAACTAAAAGTAGAACTACCATATGATTCAGCAGTTCCACTACTGGGTATTTAGCCAGAGGAAAGGAAAACCGCTCCTGGTGGTCTAGTGGTTAGGATTCAGTGCGCTCGCGCTCGCTTGTGCGCGCTCGCTCTCTCTCTCTCTCTCTCTCTCTCTCTCTCTCTGTCTCTCTGTCTTTCAAAGAGATATATGCACCCCTATGTGTATTGCAGCACTATTCACAATATTCAGGATATGGAATCATCCTAAGTTGATTGAATAAACAGATGAATAGATAAATTAAATGTGGTAATATGTACATGGTGGAATACTATTTGGCATTAAAAAGAATGAAATTATGTCATTTACAGCAATATGAATGCTCCTGGAAGCCATTATGTTAGGTGAAATAAGTCAGTCACAGAAAAATAAATACCATATGTTCTCACTCATATGTAGGATCTTAAAAAGTTGAGCTCATAGAAGTAGAGATAGAATTGTGGTTACTGGAGTCTGGAAAAGGGGGATAGTGAGAGTTTGGTTAACAGATATAAAATTACAGGTAGGAGGGTTAAGTTCTAGTGTTCTGTAGCACTGAAGGGTGAATATAGTTAATGATGATTTGCTGTATATTTTCATATAGCTAGAAGAGAGGATTTTGAATGTTCCCAACACAAAGAAATTATTTTTGGTGATAGATATGCCAATTACCTTGATTTGATCATTACATATTGCATATATGCATTGAAATATCACTTTGTACCACATAAATATGTAGTACTATAATGTGTCAACTTAAAATTTTTAAAAAGAGAGTGATAGACTAGTCATGCATTGCTATGCTGAGGACAGCAAGAAACATGCTTAGAAGGCTGGGCACCCTGCTTAAGCCCAACATAGTGCATGGTTTTATTCCAAACCCATCCCCATTGGTAAATCCATGAACCAGTGAAACTAACAATGAATATATAAAATTGACATCTTAGCACCTCCTTGACAGGTGTGTTTAAAAATAATTCTTTTTTATTTATCCTCATTAGGTATAGGACAGATAGTCTCTGAGAATCTTAATAGATCTTTTGTCTTTCTAAATGAAAAAGAAACTTAATCTGCATCTTAATTTGAGGAATAGGATTATTCTATCTGAAAATGCTTTTTTGTTCAGGAGTGTGTTTGCTGTTTTCTTTACTATAGTAGTAATCACATAGAATGTTTGCCCTGGAGGGAACAAGCATAGGTACATCACAGAAGGTAATGACCATTTGGATTACTTCCATCTTTTTTTACCTGCATCTTTGGCCTGCATTCCATTTTCTTTACATTGAGTTTTATCTATTGCTTTCTTACTATTTTCCCTGTTTTCTCTGGAGCTGTTTTCCAAGCCAATCCTGTTGTATAATTGAATTTATCACTAGAGGGCACAAATGTTCAACAGAAAAGATGTTGGTGAACAGGCAGAATGGTGCCCTAAAGAAGCTGAGCAGAAGACAAATTGCTTTTGTTTTAAAGGAATTGTTGAAGGACTCAGTTCGATGTAGCAAAGATATTTGCCTCCCAGCTTCTGCTATCATAGAATTGGAAGATAATCTAGAGATGTCTTGGGTTAGGAACCTCATTTTACATTTAAGAAAACTGAGGCCCAGTGAAATTAAGAATTTGGGAATATGACATCTCTGCTAGGTGAGCAACCTGTACCTTTTTTCAGGGAACCTCTTTGTTTGACTGTAGTGAAGCAAATCTGAAATTAGGACTTACATCCTTTTCTATTCCCTATTCATCCGTTTGGTTTTTTTACTCAGCAGGCTACATATTTGAATTGACTTGCTAGTAGCATCTCACCTCCTTGAGTGAAGGAACATCTTCTTGAAGGACAACTTAAAAACTTACTCAGAGCATCAAGATTCACTGGGTAGAGCATCAGCATTCTTATGCTGTCCTTGATATAGGTGGGTAGTTATGTATGTCAGGAAGTAAGACTTTTCATACTTTTATTTTCTCCTAGAATCTCTGTTGCTTTTAGATAAATCAGGTGGTACTCAATCTGAACAAAATCACTGAAACCTTACCCTCAAAGTTAGCAATGTAGCTGTCCCCATCCAGAATGCAATCAGTAGGTCTGGATTACTAGTCATCCCTCAAAACTCATTGGTTAAGGAGATAGTATTTAAAAATTATTAAATCATAGATATCAAGTTTCCTGCCTTAGATAACTAGGGGTATGCTAGTGGAGAGATCTGTTGGTAAAAGTGTTCTAAAAGAGGTAAGCAATTAAATGCAAGGTTTTCAAACTAAATAAAAGAACACAATTAGAATTTGCTAGCAGAACTGAGTTTTGAACTTTAACAGAAAATAAATGCCCTAGAAATGTACCAAAGCCACTAAATACATTTTTCATTTTATCCTGCCTTTGATTCTTTTTTTTTTTTTAAAGACAGAGTTTCACTCTGTCACCCAGGCTGGAGTGCAGTGGCATGGTCTCGGCCCACTGCAGCCTCCACCTGCTGGGTTCAAGCGATTCTTCTCCTGCTTCAGCCTCCTGAGAAGCTGGGACTACAGGCACATGCCACCACGCCCAGCTAATTTTTGTATTTTTAGTGGAGACAGGGTTTCACCATGTTGGCCAGGATGGTCTCCATCTCCTGACCTGGTGTTCTTTCCGCCCACCTCGACCTTCCAAAGTGCTGGGATTACAGGTGTGAGCCACTGCACCCGGCCTGCCTTCGCTTTTATAAGCATCTTCTCATTTATTTATTCAGTAAGTGCTCCTAAGTGCCTATTATGATCAAGTACTTGTCTAGATTCTGGGGATGCAACAGTGAACACAAAGCCCTGCTTTTATGGAATTTACATTCTAGCTGGGGAGACTGATGATAAATATGTAAAGTAAATAGGGCCAGGCACAGTGGCTCACCCCTGTAATCCCAGCACTTTGAGAGGCCGAGGCAGGTGGATCATGAGGTCAGGAGTACCAGACCAGCCTGACCAATATGGTAAAACCCCATCTCTACTAACAAAAATACAAAAATTAGTTGGGCGTGGTGGTGCACACCTGTAATCCCAGTTACCCGGGAGGCAGAGTTTACAGTGAGCCAAGATTGTGCCACTGCATTCCACCCTAGGCAACAGAGCGAGACTCCATCTCAAAAAAAAAAAAAAGTAAATATTATGTTAAAAGGTGATACATGCTATGGAAAAACCATATAGAGTAGGCTAAGGAGGAATTAGAAGTGCCAACATGGAAGGAAGTTGACATTGTAAGTAGGGAGGTCAGGATAAGCCTTACTGAGAAAATATGATTTAAGCGTAGACTTAAAAGAAGCAAGGTGGGAAACCATGTGGACAATGGGGGTAGAGTGTTATGGGCAGAGGGAACAGCAGTTGCGAAGACCCTAAGACAGGTGTCTGGCATACTTGTGGACAGGTTAAAATAAATCAGTGTGGCTTAAGTGGAATGTGCAAGAAGGCCAAATGACATAAACTGATAAGTTATTATAAGAACTTTGGCTTTTGTAGCTTTGAGCAGAAGAGTGACATGATTATACTTATATTTTAAAGGGTCACTGCCTATTGTTTTGGAGAATGTACTCTGAGAGGACATTAGTGGAAGCAGGGACATCTGTTAGGAGGCCATTATAATATAGCAATCCAGGGGAAAACTGATGGTGGTTTGTGCCAGGATAATAGCAGGCAATAAAGATGCTGAGAAGTTGTCATATTCAGAATATATTCTAAGTTAGAACCAGTGAGATTTGCTGTTTTCTTGGATAAAACAGAGGGTAAAGGTTGATACTAAGACTTTTTAGCTAACGCACCTGAAAAACATGGAATTTTATTAACTGAGATGGAGAACACTACAGGAAGAATAGATTTGGTAGGGGAAAAGTAGGCACTTGGTATGATTTTAGAATTATTAATCTAATAGATCTGATTGACATATTTCCACATGGAAATGTCAAGAGGATAGTTAGTTGCAGAAATCTGGAATTCAGGTTTAAGGGCCAGGCTGGAACTAAACCTTGGATATCAGTAAACCTATAGATGAGATTGAATGTGACCAAGAGAATGAATGTAGACACAGAAGAAGCCCAAAGACAGAGCCCTGGAGCACTCTGAAATTCAAAGTGAGGAGAAGGGAAGAATTAGCAAAGGAAACTGAGCAATCCTAGTACTTGACCCTGAGAATATGGATGCAGTTTCCCCCTTTTTTCAAAACGAAATCAAACAAAACACATGGAACAATAGGCAGGTTTATTATTGTTCTTATTTTACCTTTTTTAAAAAATTTAAATAGAGCTATTTCCCATGAAATCTGCTCAGTCTGTTTATAAATGCGCCATGCAATGGTGTAGGACAGTTGGACATTCCAGAGCATCTTCTGGCATCTTTTGAAATAGAAATTGCTTCCTTTTTGCAACCTTGTCTAGAGGCCTTTGAAGTCCAGTGAGGTCAGAAGATTCTTCTTACTACATCAGAGGGATTCTGTTGATTACCATGTCTGCAGCTGATCTGTTAACTTATCTCTTAATCCCCTTTGCCAAATTTTTCTCAGTTTTATTACATCTTTGAACAACTGTCACTTCAATTTCCATTAAGACTCTTGGGGCTATGCGCGGTGACTCACACCTATAATACCAGCACTTTGGGAGGTCAAGATGGACGTATCACTTGAGGTTAGGAGTTCAAGACCAGTCTGGCCAACATAGTGAAACCCCGTCTCTTCTAAAAGTACAAAAATTAGCTGAGTGTGGTGGTACCCACCTGTAATCCCAGCTACTCGGGAGGCTGAGGCATGAGAATTACTGGAACCCAGGAGGTGGAGGTTGCAGTGAGCCAAGATCGCACCACTGCATTCCAGCCTGGGCAACAGAGTGAGACCCTGTCACCCCATAAAAAGAAGACTCTTGGAAAAAACTTTTATTAGAAATAAAACACCTAACACCTAGAAGGTGTTACTGTATATTAAAATTTGATTTATTAATAGCTCTCTGGTGGTTAGAATGACAGTTACAGACAAAATTTAAAGCTAAAAAAAATACTTTTAAAGGCCCCCTAGTTAACACTTTCACTTTAAAGTTAACAGCTGAGGCCCAGGAGATTAAGTACCTTGCCAGTATCACATAGTTGTAGTCCTAGTTGCACAGCTGTTGCACTATCTTCAAAATTTGTATCTTTATACCTGTTACATATCTTATACCACCTACTGTTATGACAAGTAATATAGCATAATAGTTAAGAGTACAGACCCAGGAGCTAGACTCCCTGCATTTAACCCCAGCTTCACCATTTAACTACTTTGGATAGTTTAATCTTTCTATGCCTCAGTTTCCTCATCTATAAAGTCTGGTTAATAATAGTCTACCTCTTAGAGTTGTGAAATGAAAATGAGCTAATACATTTAAATAGAGATGATTACGATCCATGTAAATTATTTTCCAAATCTATAAGTTCCTACATCTGGATGAGAGTAAGGCTTTCAGAATACTTTTATTGGTCTTAGAATCATATGATTTTGAACTTATTTATTAATTTATCCTTAAAGAATGGATTATTTGGAGAGTCAGAGAAGTAGCCCCAAGTCTGTAACTCCAACATGTGTTCTGACACATAACTGAAGAATTTTGAGGAATAAGTTTTAAAGGAGATTGTTGAAGTAGGAGAAAAGAATTGAGTAGAAAGGAAAGGAACAAGGACTAAATGTTTCAGATTGTGTTTGGAACTTGTTGAGCACCTGTCAAGTCCGTGCAGCTTCTCTGTCAAGTAAGTAGGCTTTAATTTTTATCCCTAAATAACCCATCTCATTTATGCTGCTTTGCTAGTGCTTCCAATAATCCTAGTTTCAGAGGTCTTTACTATTTTTTTCCACCTTCTTTCTTTGAGTAAATAGCAGGCTTTTTTCTCCAAATTTTCACAACATTGCTTCTGGCTATTTGCTGGATCCTTTCTCTCGAGCAGAATTTTTTAATCTTGTTACTTAATCTTGTGAAGCCCCTTTATCTGCTGGAGGGTGTCCAGCAACTTTCTGTCCACTCTCCACCACCAGACAGTATTTTTGCCATTCTCCTTTTAGGTAAAATCCTGAGTCTGTTTTGTTTTGCTCTCTCTCTGGTGCCTGATTGCCTAATATGGTAAGGTATTTCCCAGACAAGATTGCACTGTGGAGATAGAACAACAGTTTGACTAAGTTTAAAGACACGGAAGATGAGCTATCTAATAGTTATTTATGTAGTAAAGTAATATTTTTTGTAGTATATTACATAACCAAAATCTATTTTTTAAGCATGCCTCTGTTGCTTTTAACAGACTTAAAGAGATAATAAAACATAGATTTTTCTCCTCTCAACTGCTTTAGGCAGATTTTTTTTACAAAAAGGAAAATATGGCTTGTCCCCAGAATGAGAGGGTTTTGAGAAGTCTGAGAAATTTGATGGCTTGATAATGTTCATAAGGACATAAAAGTAAGGATAAATGTAATAAGCAATGGCTATTATAAACAGTCCTGTGGTAGCCAGCCTCTGGGAACTGGCAGGCATTCCACATGTAGGAAAGCAAGCTGTCCTGGATTTCTGCAATTGATGACAATGGGCAGTCCCAGGGAAAAGGAGATTGAGAAATGGCAGCCAACCAAAACTGTATGTGGGAAGCTGCCTGTTATCCAGCATGCACTGAAGAATCTTCTCTAATGGTTGACTCCACATTGGCCTCGAAGGATCTTTCCTCTCACTGTACATTTGCTCTTGCTTTGCAACTATAGTTTCTTAAAATACTGCAGATGCTGTGATTTTCTATATATGGGTTGTGCCTTGCTGTAGCCCAAGCTGTATAAACCATCTTAAGAACAAAGTTTCTTTTGGCATCTTCCTTTTATGGACTTTATTAATTTTAGGTCGTGCTGTTGCCCAGGAAATCTCAGTAATCAAAGCTCACATGTATTCCTTTGAGACCCTGTAATTTTTGGACCTAGTGTCTCATTACATCAGTGAATTCTACTTTAATCATAAATCTTTTTTAAGGTAGAATAAATTGATCTTTGAGGTATCTGTTTGGACTTCTCTCAAACCTCTCATCCAAAGATGTGAAAGGTTTATCCAACTACTAAGGGTGGTATAGTTAACTTCTTGACCTTTTCTTTTTCCAATTTCTTCTTCCACCTCCAACTGCTTTCAAGATATTACTTTGTGTTAGTGACTTGTGACCTTATGTCTTTTTATTTGAGGAACACAGATGAACTTAAAACTGCTGGAGCTTTTTAAAAAAAATGATTATAAAACTTAGTAAATTTCGTTAAAGAAAATTCATGAAGCATAGAAAAATATAAAGCAGTGGCTCTCAAAAGCAGCAGGAGGATTGCTAGAGGAGATTGTAAAAATTCATAGGGATACTTTCAGGGAAAACAGTGATGGGGTGTGTTCTACATGCATTAAATGGAAAGGGCCAGAGATACTAAATTCCCCACTTCAAACAAGTATCCTGAAGCTTGCTTGACTTTTGACTGTCTCCCTTGATAGTCATAGATGAAAACCTATCAATTATCTAAGTCTAAAACCAAACTTGATTTTATGTATGAGCTCAATTTTGAGGGGGGGAGGAAGACAGTTCTAAAAATTCAGCCTTCATGTAAATGAGGAGAAACTGTACTTAGTTTTATTTATCCCTGACAGCAGTGCCACTTATATAATGAGTACATCATGCTACACATTCTGTAGATCTTCATTTAACCTCTGCCTTCATGATGATTCTGTGATGTATCCAAATCTCTGACTGCATCTTTATCTCTTCTGGTTTACTGGCCCAAGCATTAACACATTAAAATATATATTATAAAGAACATTGCTTTTATTCTTCATATTAATGATGTTTAAAAATAAATATTATTTTTTAATGATTTTAGCTAAGTTTTATATCAGTGATTTTTATTTCAGGATAGTAAGGGGGTGTTAAAAATATTTGTTACGGAAAGGGATTGTTTCAGCTATAAAGGCTAGGGAAAAATTGTCCATATCCATCCAGAATCATACTTTTCAGAAGAAACTACTAACATTTTAATGAATTTCCTGCTGGTATTTTTCCAAAGTTTTTCTTTTTAAAAAACATATTCAAAACCAACTAATTACATTCTTTAGAAAAGGATCATTGTCAGCTGGAACATTCCTGGGACCCCATCATTACTATGATGACAATTTTATAAGGTTGTCTTCAAAGCACTTGGGTTCAACTCTTACCAAAGTAGTTCTATGATGGCTTTGATCATAGAGAGCCTCCAGGAATAATTGTTTCTCTTTCAGTTGGAGTCTAAGGGTTACCTTGGTTACGGAAGTATTCATTTCTCCTGTTGATAACATGGCTGGGAGAGCCTTAACCATGGCTTAGGCTTAGAAAATGTTAGATTTCTAGCCCCATGATTGAAGTAGAAAGCTTAATGTGGGATTTGAAGTCCTTTTTCAGCGAATAGAGTGTTTATAGGTTTGCCCCAGCAGGAACGTTGAACTTAAGGCACTAACAGACGTTACCTATAAAAGGGTTATTTGGGTAGAATCTCAAAACTAGGATAGTTGGACTACCTATCCCAAACTGTAAAGCTTCCTGAATAAAGCTTGTAAAAATGTAAAGATGAATGGTTACAACCTCCCAGTTTTAATTTTTCTCCATACTGTCTCAGTCTTCAGTCAAGCAAGTTCAAGAATCAGATAGCAGCCATTTAGTGACATGAATATCTTCAGAGACAAACCATAGTTTTGTAACCTAATATGATCCTTTAAGGTACATAAATGTTCACACAGATGTCACTTAATAGAATATGCACTTTAAAAAATTTTTTTTGACTTTTTAATACTTTAAATTTTTAAAAATGTTTTGTTACAACCTGAACTCTTACACCTTAAACTCTGTCAATGTTATTGACTACTGGAAGGAAAGCAGGAAAGTTTTAAAAATCCATTGGCAAGTTAATACATAGCATAATACATAATACAAGTACTTATGGCCTTGGAGTTTGTAGCTTTTGTCATATTTCTGAAAAATTTTTTCAGGTAACAGAAGCATTTTAAGAGGCAAACAACATGTTTTAATATTACATCATCAAATAAAACATTGTATATTTTAAGATGACATTTTACTTAGGAGTTGTGGGGCTTTCAAAAGTGATATGCCAAGTGGGTGAAACATGGGGCTGTGTATGATGACTGAATGCTGTATTTCTCATTTCTCCAAAGGTCTGGTATAGCTACTTGCTGGCTGTTGTGACGAGTCAACACTGTCTTTCTGAGGCTGATAGGCAGAGCAGCTGTTTATACCTATTCTCCAGCAGTACATGTTGGGGGTGGGACAGTGACAGTGGCCTCACTGTCATCTAGGTCAGGGGGTCAGCAAACTTTTTATGAGAAGGGCCCAGTAGTAAATATTTTCTAGTTTGCTGGCCACGTAATCTGTTGGTAATCTGTTGCAACGACTCAACTCCATTGTTATAATGGGAAAGCAGCCATAGACAATATGTAAATAAATGGGAGTGACTATGTCCAGTAAAACTTTATTTACAAAAGCAGGCTGGTAGACTGATTTGGCCTGCAGGTCACGCTGCAGTTTGCTGGTCCCTGCTCTACGTTACTGATACAGAAAGTATTTGCTAATGTCAACATGACTCCAAATGTTAATTTTCTCTCATCCAAGCACTTCTCTGGTAACTCTGCATTGTGCCAGTTTGCCTGATTCTTTGCTATCAGCAACAGTTTGTGGGGGACGTCATCTGTTTGGAGGGATAAGTGTTGTTTGGGACAGCATTAATGAGTTTTGGTCATGCAGCAGGAAGCAAGCTGTAAAGCTTCCTGAATGAGAAAGTGAAGGAAAGAGGGGGAGTTGCTTCCATGTCATTTTAAATATAGTCTCTCTGTTGTTTCAGTTAATCACCTTTTGAGGAGAAATTCTGAAATGGTTCTCCCAGTGTGTTCCTATCTGTTTTTCTCATCTGATCCTATTCCTTCTTACTTCCCAAGGACGGGTCTTTGAGGTTAGCTAAGATTACAGTTGGGAATATAAATCAGTTAATACTTGAAATTCAGCTTTTGTAGACTATGACCATAAGTCAGTTTGCTTTGAAGGCTCACAGATTCTTGGAAGTGTGCCTGTCAGAAGATTGTTAATTGCTGTCATTCACTTTAATTGCTTGTCATTTGAATTTCTTAGTTAGGAGTAAATTATGAAGTTTACTAGTCTTTTTGCCTTGTCAACCCTTAGTGTACTGAATATGTGCAGGAAAAACATTTTGGGGATTTGTGGAAGGAGTGACAGAACTCTTCAAAGTGATGACCCTGTGCTTGCTTGAAATGAGAGTTAAGAGGAATGGATTTGGGGGAAGAGAAGCTGATATCCTGATTTTCAACAATTTTAAGGGAAAAAGTGATGAAAACTGACATTAATACGTCACAGTAAAGACTCTTATAAAGTGTGGGAATTGAGCATGAGTTGGCATAATTAATTTTGTGCCAAATAAACTAAATCAGATCCTTTCTTGAGAATAAAGGTGTACTCCATATATGATACTATTATCTGAGAAGGCCTCTCTTAGGTCACTGGTGACCTCTAGTACTTTGGAATAAAACTAATGAAGTATTATTATTTGGGCAGTTTATAAATCATTTCTGGAGTGCTTGACTGAAAGCTAAGGGCATGTGTAGACACTGATATCCAGCAAGCTGAGCCATTTTCAGTGACAACGTAATGGGTACATCTTCTATATTAGTCTCCCTCAATCCTGTCAATAACAATCACTGGGGTTATTTGTTTACAATGTAGGTTTTTAGACCTCTCCTCTTGAGATTCTGGATAGGGAGGTGACATGGTGGTAGAGGGTGGAAGTCCTGGAAATCTGTATTGTAAAGGTCTTCCAAAGTGATTCTTAACAGGCAAGTCTGACAGATAGTGTTCTTAGAGGTATAATGTTTAATGATTGCTAACATCCCGGGTAGGTCAATCATTAAAGCGTAGGATTAACTGCAGCACACTAAAGGATCTTAGAGCCAACTTCTACTCCTTTCTGTCCTCCAGAAATACACATGTAACCCAGAGTATCAAATTCTCAAAGGCCCTCTAGGACAATCAGTCCCATTTGGGAAGTGTTTTGCTCTCATAGCAGCGTGTGTTTATTTAGTCAATCATATATTTATTGATGATCCACTATGTGTTAGGCACTATGCATTAGGGATGCAAAATGTACAAGGTAGAAAAAATTCCTGACCTCATAATACATTTTAGTGGGGCAGAGGATAGTTCTATTAGACATCCAAGTTGAAATGTCAAGTGTAGGCAATGGTCAAGTAGGAATTTGGACTTTATGGGAGATATTAAAGCTGGAGAAATACAGATGTGGAACTTACTGCATTAGTGATGGTATTTAGAGTCAGAAGACTGGGCAAGATCACCAATAAGCATAATTAAAACAGAAAAGAAGGCCCCTGACTAGGCTCTAGAATATTCCAGGGCTGGCCTTAGACAAGAGCAGGAATATTTTTTCCATGGTACATACACAAATTAACTTGGTGAATCTCTTATTGTGAAAGTGAGATCATGCTGATCGTACTTACTGTGATATGTATACACATACCCCTTTATACCTAGAAAGCAATTACAGCTTAGGGTCCAGATGAAAGATAACGAGCTAAGTTTCTAATGGTAGGTATGGAGAGAATGCAACAATGTAAGAAATATGAAAACTCAGCAGGATTTGATGTTTTACTAGATGTGGGTGATAAAAGCATAAAGAACAGTCCCAAGGTATTTGGGAGGATGCATGGAATCAGCTTTGGAGCCAGAAGACCTAGGTTCAAAGCTGGTTCCATTTCTTACTAGCTGTGTGGTCTTGGAAAAGTAATTTAACCTCTCTGAGCTCTGAAAGTTCTTTAATCTGGAAAAATAAGATTATTATCCTTGTTTTGTAGGCTTAAGGAATAGCAGTAATAATGTATATAAAGTGTTTAGCACAGTGCCTACCTTTGGCAAATTTTTAAATAAATAAAGGCAGCTCATATGATAGTATTTAACCAGTCTCCCCATCTCCCATCTTTAAGCTTTCATACATGTTATTTCCATTCCCTAGAATTCTCTTTTTCTTACTTTACTGCCTCTTCCTCTCCCTACTCTACTTTTTAAAAATATATTCATATTTTAGATTAAGCCTTCCTTTGACTAGGTTTCCCCCAGAACTGTGAATTTATATTTAATATGTAGTGGTAATCATACTATATTGTATTTGCCAACTAACTGAACTCCTTGAAGGCAGAGTCTGTTTCTTTTCCTTTTTTCCTTTTTTTTTTTTTTTTGAGACGGAGTCTCACTCCGAAGCCCATGCTGGAGTGCAGTGGCATGATCTTGTGTCACTGCAACCTCCACCTCCCAGGTTCCAGCAATTCTACTGCTTCAACCTCCCAAGTAGCTGGGATTACAGGCACCTGCCACCACACCTGACTAAATTTTGTATTTTTAGTAGAGATGGGGTTTCACCATGTTGGCCAGGCTGATCTTGAACTCCTGAGCTCAGGTGATCCGCCTGTCTCGGCCTCCCAAAGTGCTAGGATTACAGGCCACTATGCCCAGCCTGTTGTCCAGGTTGGAGTGCATGGCATGATCACAAATTGCTGCAGCCTCTACCTCCTAAGTTCAAGTGATCCTCCTACCTCAGCCTCCCAAGTAGCTGAGACTACAGGCATTTGCTACCCTTCCCTGATAATTCTTTTTAATTTTTCTAGAGATGAAGTCTCACTATGTTGCCTAGGCTGGTCTCAAACTCCTGAGCTCACTTTGTCCTCCCACCTTGACCTTTATAATGTTGGAATTACAGGTGTGCATCACCCCACCTGGCCTCCTAGTGTTCATATATCTGATTGACCTTTCCTGGATCAGATGATCTTCCCTGAACCAATTTCTATAGTCAGAAATTAGATGAGATTTAGCCAGAGAGGCAGTGAAGCCTGAACCCTGAACCCAAGTTGAATTCAACTTCCTGCTCTGCTACTTACTGTGTAACCTTGACCAAATTATATACTCCCTGTGTCTCAGTTTCTGCAACTTTAAAATGAGACAATTCATAGCACCTATCACATAGGTCATTTCTTTAAATGAGATAATATATATAAAGTGAACAGAACAGTGTCTGGCACATAGTAAATGATCAATAAATCTTAGCCACCGTGATTTTGATAATGATAACAGTAGTGGTGGTTATAGAGATGAAGAAGAAACAAGTAGCAGCTACCATTTGTTATAGGGGTAGGGCTAGGACAGGGTCATTTAAAGGGATTCTGTTATCAAAAGAAGAGAAAGAAGGGGTTGGAAACATAAATTATAGCTACCAATAGTCCTGTGTAATCACATCCAGTAGTTTGAGAACTGAAGAATGTCTTGTAGGTTTGCCAGTAAGGAGATGTTGCTGACTTGTGAGAGCAGTTCGGTAGAGTACAGAGCGTGGAAGGATGTTGAATTCTCTTTGTGACTCATCTGCATGTAATGATTTTGATGGATTTTCTGGAATTTAATAGCCTTTGGTTAGTAGCCATTTGCTTTGAGGGCAGAGCTCCAAGATAGTTTGCCATTTAAAAAAAAAAAATCCTCATGATGGCTGAAACAGGGTTCAAACAGATCTAATTGTCATATCATTTGGTACATTGTAGTACCTGATTTCACCTAAATTGCTTCCCCTAACAATCCTTAGTCCACATTTCTGCTTTCTCTCCTTGTTGGGAATAGATGGCAGATCAACATTCTTGCCTACTCCTGCAAGAGTACCTTGAAGGAATAAAAGGCAATTATACTTCTGCTGCAGAGGAGCATTTTCCACATGTTATGCTAACAGTTATGAAAAGAGCTAGTTATTGGATTAGTTAGTGAGGTGTGCTTATCAGTCTTCATCAGGTTCTCATTACTGGTAATGTTGCCCAGACCTACATTTTTTCTCTGACTGTGCTTCTGCCTTTTCTGTGTCTAGCTTACTTGTTTACAGAATGCTTTCAGAGAGAAACCATAATTCAGGGTTGACAAAGTTACGCTAAGCCACCCCAAGATTATCTTGGCTAAAGAAGTTTTTACAGAGTACAGTTGTGGCAAACAGCTCTTAAGAGTTTCTGGGTTAATCTAGAATGACTTCCTAAAATAAAAGTTTTAGAAGAATTACTAAAGGAATCTTTTCCTCCCAGCTCTCCCCTCCCAAATTATAGCAGCACCCCAGACAAATATCACAAATAAAACTATATAACAGATAAATATGAAGAAAAAATCAGGAACTGAGAACTCTGGCTTCCAATTTCACCATTAATAAAAGCATATTGCAGTGTTCCAGACTTGCTCTGTGAATAAGCTGTCTCAGCTACGTATTTACGATAGTTCCTTAAAGTTCCTTCCAGAATTTACTTCCTAAAAATAATGGATCCACAACTGACCTTCCAGGAATAAATTAGATTTAGATATTGATTTTTAGAATGCTATTTCAAAATAGACAATTAATAAGCATAAGAAAAAGTGTGTAACCTTACTCATGTTGAAAGCTATACATTAAAATTGTAATCAAGTAAATTTTTTTTTTGAGACAGAGTCTTGCTCTGTCACCCAGAATGGAGTGCCATAGTGTGATCTCAGCTCACTACATCCTCTGCCACCTGGGCTCAAGAAATTCTTCCTGCCTCAGCCTCTCAAGAAGCTGGGATTACAGGTGCCCGCCACCATACCCTGCTAATTTTTGTATTTTTAGTAGAGACGGGGTTTCACCATATTGGCAAGGCTGATCCCAAACTCCTGACCTCAGGTGATCCACCTGCCTCAGTCTCCCAAAGTGCTGGGATTACAAGCATGAGCCACCACACCTGGCCAAGTAACATTTGTTTAAAAATCAATTATAATAGGCAAAGACTTTGAAAAGATAATGCCCAATTTAGCTAAGGATATAGTGAAATGGACCTTCCCATATTTTACTGTTGGGAATGCAAATTAGTCATTCTTTTCTGAGAAGCAAATGGCCAGATTGACAGAGTCCCAATTTGACCCAGTATAGCCCTATAAAAATGTATCTCTGGGAAACAGTACTAAATATGGGAGGGAGGGGGATTTTATGCACAGAAATTGTTACCATAAGGTATGTTATATGTAGGCAGCTCTATAAACATTTATTCAACAAATCCTTGAATGCCTAGTATGTGGAAGGCTATTAGGCACTATTGAACAAAACAGACTTAGCTCATTTAGCTATTTATAATAGCAGAAATATTGGAAACAGCCTAATGTCCAGTATTCTGGCAGCAGTTAAGTAAACTATGATTCATCCATCTAATGGAACACTATGAATCATAGTTTGCTTTACCATTTCCCACCAGCTAGCCATTTAGGGGAGTTTCCTTAAAATAGAGTAAAATATAAGGCAGCCATTTAAAAATGAGTTACGAAGATAGTATAATAACTTGGATAAATGCTTACAATAAAATATTACTAAATGAACTAGATACACAATTGTGTATGTTGTATGATTAGGGTGTAGCACATAAGGGTGTAGCAGATACTCAGCCCCAGGTAAAGAAACAGGGAGAAAGTGAGCAAAGTGTTAACAGTGGTTGTATTTCTGTGATGAGACTAAATGTGACTTTTTTTCTACTTTTCTTTATTTCCCAAATTTTCTTTAATGAGGCCTTGTTACTTGTGTAATTTTTTTCCCCTTAAATACTTTGGTAACACACAAAAAGTCTGCATGAAAGTGAAGACTGCTCAGTGGCTGTTTTGTGAACTGAGTGGGAATTTTGCCAGAGAACTTTATCTCGCTCTTTGGACTGATTGCCTACTTCAGCTGTGGTGGAAGTGTGGAATGGTGGATAGAAACCTGCTGGACACCCACCATTAATATAGTCTGGCTATACATACATAGCAATGTCAATGCAATACACTGTACCTAACGTATAGTAATGTAGATGATAAGATGCTTTTTGTTGTTTTGTTTTGTTTTTGTTTTTGTTTTTGTTTTTTTTAGAAAACAGTATGGCTTTAGTATGTTATCTGAAGACTTGGTATTATGGCTAGCTGTGTGCCAGCTTTCCATCCTTCGGATCTATAAAATCTAAATCAGGTTTTTTTTTTTTTTTTACTGCATTGTGAAATTAAACAATTCACGTAACTTTTTATTGTGGCCGATAGTCAAGGCTCCAGGAAGCTCTGAGATTTAATCTTGAGTTTTCCTTACCACTTCAACCCAATTTAATTTTTTTTTCTTTTTCTTTTGAAATAGGGTCTCATGCTGTCACCGGGGCTAGAGTGCAGTTGTGTGATCTTGGCTCACTGTAATCTCTACCTCCAGAGTTCAGGCGATTTTCATGCCTCCACCTCCTGAGTAGCTAGGATTATAGGTGTGCACCACTACACCTAGCTAATTTTTTTTTTAATTGTATTTTTAGTAAAGATGGGATTTTGCTATGTTGGCCAGGCAAGCTCCTGTCCTCAAGTGATCTGCCCACCTCTGCCTCCCAGAGAGCTGAGATTACAGGTGTGAACCACTGTGTCTGGCCTCAATCTAAAAAATTCTTTTTTTTTTTTTTTGAGATGGAGTTACCCTCTTGTTACCCAGGCTGGAGTGCTTTGGCATGATCTCGGCTCACTGCAATGTCCACCTCCCGGGTTCAAGCAATTCTCCTGCCTCAGCCTCCCGAGTAGCTGGGACTATAGGCGCGCACCACCATGCCCAGCTAATTTTTGTATTTTTAGTAGAGACAGGGTTTCACCATGTTGACCAGGATGATCTCGATCTCTTGACCTCGTGATCCACCCGGCTTGGCCTCCCACAGTGCTGGGATTATAGGCTTGACTAAAAATTCTTGATCCATTCTTCCTTCCGTTTAGTGGAACTCCAGTTTTATCTTTTCCTTTCTCAATTCTCTTCTGTACATATCTGTTCACATGAAATTTCTAATTGTATAGACTTTGCAGTGTGCAGAGTCAGATCTCTCATATCCTTTGATGCATGCTGCTTAGTTTTATCTTTATCTACACTTGTATCTGGTCAGTTTGATACTTTTTTTTTCTTTTTTGTTCTTCTCAGCTATTAAAAACAGACATGTTTGTAAAAAAGAGCTCTTAACATTTGTTGTGTCTGGAGCTTGTGTGGAGGATTTTTGTTTTGGTCTAGGTTGGTTTGCTTTTTCTATTTAAAACTTAGATTGTGTGTACACCCACACAGAAACTTCAGCTACCAGGCTGTTCTTTTGCAGAGTGATGATCAAACAAAACCATGCATCTAGTGATTCTCTCATTTGATTTGAAGACTGATTTCAGAAATGCATAGTTTTCTTCTTTTACCTTCTAGGTTATTACTGAGCAAGCTGAAAAATGGAGGACAGCCTACTTATAAAGTGCCAAACTGTTAAGGTCCCAGAAAATTATTTCTGGAAGGTACATTAGAAGTTGTTCTAGCCCAACGCTTTTATTTTACAGATGGAAAACCTGGGGCCCAAAAGAGGGCCTGGCTTAGCCTAAGCTGTACAATGACATAGTGGTAGAAAATGAACTAGAACATTTCTGAGTTCCCAGTTCAGCATTCTTTCCACTAAGCTGATGGCTGTCTTCCAGGTGCAGGAGTGAAGGTTGGTGCTTATTACAGGACTCTGCTGGCTGCGTGGCTCTTCCTGGTGCTGTGGAAAGTACCCTCTTCTTTGCTTAGTCTGATTCCATTTATGGGAAGCAGTGATGGAGTTTGTACATAAGGTTTACAGTAAAGTCTGCTTCTGTCCCAAGTTTCTTAAGTTTTTAAAAGTTATCTTCCTTACATTTCTCATTTCCTAGTACATCTCTTATTTATTTCAATGTAAACAAATTCCAAATAATGGAAATTTGTCTCTACTACAGCTTATTCGAGTTTGAAACTTCAGTATATATGTTAATATTTACAGACTAGTGAGGTCAGGAAAATTGAACTGCTGTTATTTCAAAAGTGAAAGCTACTCTGGGACTTCTAAATACTCCTGAATCTTATTACATAGTTATTCTTAAAAATAAGAAAGAAAAGTCTCTTTGGACCCATAATAGAAAAGCCACTGTGATGGTGGGGAGGGGGATGCTATGAATGGATATGGGCAATTGGGACCAGGTTTTTGTTTTGTTTTGTTTTGTTTTGTTTTGTTTGTTTTTTGTGATGATCCTGTCTGTGCATGAACCCAGGACCCAAGAGCACACTGCAAATGGGAGCTGGGTTAGTCCAGCTCATCCCAGCAATGTCATAGCCAGGAATAAGCTGCTTGTTCCTGACCAGAAGTAAAGGAGAATTGGCAGACACAAACAAGCACAGGAAACCACTCAAGATAGAACTTGGACCCAAAATACTTTTCGGCTAAAAATTCAGAACTGGGCTACCTAGGAGGAAAGAAAACCCAGAGCTACCAACTTAAGGCCTGGTTCAAGGTTGGCACATGATCATATTTAAGCCGAAGCAACTTAAAACTGCCCTATAGATACACGTACCTACTTTTTTTAGTTATAAAAATTGAGCCCCCAAAACATTACAAAGAAGCCAATAAAATCTAAGATCATGAAAAAGCAGTCAAGAAAACCCAAGAAATGAAAGATTTTATACCTGAGAAAAAACAATCTGAAGAGAATTTAAAAGTAAGTTAAAATTCCCAATGTATGTACAGAAGAAATTAGATTTTACAGAATCTAGAACAGATAATGAAACAAGAAGAGAAAGCTGTAAGAAGGAAGCATTTAGACATCTTGAAGTGAAAAATATTGTATTGGAATGTAAAAATACAATAAGAACAGTTAGACTGTACATACTTTTTATAGCTTAAGAGAAAATTAGAGAATTAGGAAATAGATCTGAGAAAATCTTTCAGAATGCAGCTTAGAGAGAGTTGGAAGAAAATGAAAGAGAGAGATGGGCATGAAAAATGACCTGAGGAGCTCTAACATACATCTTCTAGGAGTTGCAAAGGAGAAAAAATAATGAATGAAAAAGTAGCAATAAGAACAATAATAATTGCAGCTAAGAAGTTTTTTAGAAATGAATCTGAATCTTCAAAATAGAAACTACCATGAGTAACATGGGATAAATAAATCCACAACTACATACATGATAATAAAATTGTAGGAAATTAATGATGAGGAGAAAATCTGAAATTCTGACTACAGATATAACAAAAAATTCTGAGGAATGGAATGGTAGTCAAATTGGCAGTAGGGCTGGCAACAGTAGACACTACAAAACGGACTAATGTCTTCAAAGTGCTGTAGAAAAATAACTGAGCTTACAATTTTATACAGTGGTTTATATACAAAGTTTGAGCAAAATAAAGACATCTTCAGATACACAGAGCTAAGTTTTCAACTCACAAACTCTTGATGAT
Organism: Sapajus apella; assembly: GCF_009761245.1. Lineage (NCBI taxonomy): Eukaryota > Metazoa > Chordata > Mammalia > Primates > Cebidae > Sapajus > Sapajus apella. The sequence goes on from NW_022436962.1 coordinate 6,112,752, forward strand.
AAAAGAACTAAAGGATGTTCTTCAGCAAAGAGAAAAATGCATAAGGAAGTAGAATACAAAAGCAAAAAATGTTAAAATATGAGATAAAGCTAATATGCTTCTAAAGCTAAAACTGAATCTTAGCAATAACAATATGGTATTAAAGCTGTAAATGTATATTAAAGCCCTTGTTTTGAGAAGAGAAGATACAGATTCATTTTATGGACTTTTAAATAAAAAAATTAAGTATGTTAAATATAAGGGTATCTAGTACAGTAATAGAAATATAGAAATAGAAGGTGCAGCTCCTCAATCAGTAGGGGAAAGAGAAAAGATAGGTAATTTTTAAAATACTTTCACTCCATTCAATAGAGGGCAGGAAAGAAGATAAAAAGAAGCAAAGGAAAAACATGGAAGTAGGAAATACAAAATAAAATATGTAAGTAATCATAATATAAATTAATCTATAAAGCCAGAGAGATACTCAGATTATCCTTCCATATGCTTTTTTCAAAATAACACTGAAAAAAAATAAAAATATAGGAAAATTTTTCTCTTGGTTACCACCAAGTGAAAGCTGGCAACATAAACATCATTTGAAACATGAACATGTTTTTGCTTAAAATCATCAAATCACAGAAATATACATCTTAGTAGGGAACAATCCATGGAGATGATATACAATTACTCTAGATACTGAAAATATATAAAACAAAAACAGAATTCTCTCTCTCTCTCTCTTTCTCTCTAGTCCTTAAAAAAAAAAAAAAAACAATTAACAGAATTAACAAGAAATAGCATATACACAGTCATTGCTGCAGATTTTAACGCACCTCTCTTAGAAACCAATATATCAGACAAAAATACTCAAGAACATAAAGGACTTGAACAACATAATTAACCAGCCTAATCTAACAGATATATAGCGCATGTAGGACATGTGTATTGTGACCATGCTAAATGAAAAATCAGTACTCACTCATTCATTCAAGAAATGTTTATTTGTCCAATATTTGCCAGATATTGTTCGAGGCTCTTGGAATCCTTTAGTCAACAATATAGACAAAGATAAAAGGAGTAAGATGGAAAGGCAGACAATAAACAATAAGATGGGAGTAAGATGGAAAGGCAGACACTGAACAGTAAGCATAATAAAGTATATGATGTGTTAGACACTGATGCTGTTTAGACAAAAAAACTAGAAAGGAGAATTGATTTAAAGAGGATTGGGTAAAGAAAGTATGGATTGTAATATAAACAGTGGGTCTGAGTAAATCTTATTGACAGGTTGAGATTTGAAGAAGCTAAAGGAGTTAGCCACAGAGATATCTGAAGGAAGAACATTTCTTCACATGTACTGTAGTGAGGTTCTCTAGCAGAGGGTACAGCTACAGCAAAGACCATATGGTGGGAGTACTGGCACATGAAAGAAATGACAGGTGAGAGTAGCAGGAAAGAAAATCAGATAATCTGAATATAGAGCATCATAGGCCTTTGTCACTTACTATGCACAAAATGAGGAGCCATTGAAGGATTTTGAGTAGAGGAGTGATATGATCAGACTTAAGTTTTAAAAGAATCATTCAAGCTGTTGTATTGAGATTAGACTTGAGACAAAGGTAGCAGCTGAGAGGCTATTACAGTAATCCAGGCAAGAAATGATGATAGGAGTTTGGATCACATGGTAGCAATAGAATTGTTGAAAGCTGGTAAGATTCTGGGTATGTTTGAAGGTAGAGCCAACATTTCCTGGAGGGGCTTGTGGGATGTGACAGAAAGTATGAGGAATTATAGATGATTGCAAGGTTTTTCGCCACAGCAACTGGAAGGATAGAGTTGCTGTCAAGTGACATGGGGGAGGCTACAAATGAAGCAGGTTGGGGAAGAAACTAGGAAGCCAATCTTATTTGTTTATTTATTTATTTTTTATTTCCACAGGTTTTTGGGGAACAGGTAATCTTTGGTTATATGAATGTTTAGTGGTGATTTCTGAGATTTTGTGCACCCATCATCTGAGCAGTGTACACTGTACCTAATGTACCTTTTATCCCTTACCCTCCTTCATCCTTTTCCCCCAAGTCCCCAAAATCCATTGTATCATTCTTTTTTTTTTTTTTGAGACAGAGTCTTGTTCTGTCGCCAGGCACCAGGCTGGAGTGCAATGGTGCGATCTTGGCTCACTGCAACCTCTGCCTCCCAGGTTTAAGCAATTCTCCTGCCTCAGCCTCCCAAGTAGCCGGGACTACAGGCATGCACCACCACACCCAGCTAATTTTTGTATTTTTTTAGTAGAGACGGAGTTTCACCATGTTGGCCAGGATGGTCTCCATCTCTTGACCTCGGGATCCACCTGCCTCGGCCTCCCAAAGTGCTGGGATTACAGGCGTGAGCCACTGCTCCCAGCCCATTGTATCATTCTTACGCCTTTGCATCCTCATGGCTTAGCTCCCTCTTATGAGTGAGAACATAAAATGTTTGGTTTTCAATTCCTGAGTTACTTCACTTAGAATAATGGTCTCCAGTTCCATCCAGGTCACTGCAAATGCCATTATTTTATTCCTTTTTATGGCTGAGTAGTATCCCATGGGGTGTGTGTGTGTGTGTGTGTGTGTGTGTATTCATTACACAATTTCTTTATCCACTCATTGATTGATAGGCATTTGGGCTGGTTTCAAATTTTTGCAGTTGCAGATTGTGCTGTTATAATCATGCATGTGCAAATATTTTTTTTTTTTTTTGTATAATGACTTCTTAGGAATACAATTTTATTTTTTTTATATTTTGAATGCAGTCTCACTCTGTCACCCAGGTTGGAGTGCAGTGGCACGATCTTGGCTCACTGCAAACTCCACCTCCTGGGTTCAAGCAATTATCTTTCCTCAGCCTCCCAAATAGCTGGAATTATAGGCACCTGCCACCACACCTGGCAATTTTTTGTATTTTTAGTAGAGTCAGGGTTTCACCATTTTTGCCAGGCTGGTCTAGAACTCCTGACCTCAAGTGATTAGCCCACCTTGGCCTCCCAAAGTGCTGAAATTATAGGTGTGAGCCACTGCACCTGGCCGGAATCTAATTTTACATATGTTGGTTTGAGATATCTGTTAGATATCCAACTGGAAATTTTGGCAGTTTGGTTATACAGATCTGCCAAAATGCTGTTGAGCATTTAGATGATATTTAACAGATAACAGAAAGACAATATAGAAAAGGGAAGAGGGCCCAAGAAGTATCTGGTGTCCTTTCCGGTGTGAGTGAAAAAACAAACGTATGAAGAAAGAGGTAGTTATCAACAGTGTTAAATGTTGCTGATAGGTCATGTAAGAGGAAGACTAAGAACTGACCATTGGCCGGGCCCGGTGACTCACGCCTGTAATCCCAGAACTTTGGGAGGCCAAGGTGGGCGGATCACAAGGTCAAGAGATCTAGACCATCCTGGCCAGCATGGTGAAACCCCGTCTCTACTAAAATACAAAATTTAGCTGGGTGTGGTGGCATGCACCTGTAGTCCCAGCTACTCGGGAGGCTGAGGCAGAAGAATTGCTTGAACCTGGGAGGCAGAGGTTGCAGTGAGCCAAGATCGCGCCACTGCACTCCAGCCTGGTGACAGAGTGAGACACTGTCTCAAAAAAAAAAAAAAAAAAAACAGAACTGACCATTGATTTTTATAACATTGTGACCTTGATAAGAGTGGTTTTGTTGGAATAGTGGGACAGAAAGCCTGATTGAAGTAATTTTAAGCCACATTGAGAAGAGAGGAATTGGAAACATTGAAAAAGTTAATTTTTTTTAGAGATAAGTTTTTCATGAAGGGGCTGGCAAGGAAATGGAGTGGCAGTTTTTGGGGAGATAGAGTCAAGAAAAGGGTGGGTGTTTTTTGTTTTTTGTTTTTGTTTTTGTTTTTGAGATGGAGTTTCACTCTTGTCGCCCAGGCTGGAGTACAATGGCGTGATCTCGGCTCACTGCAGCCTCCTAGGTTCAAGTGATTCTTCTCCCTTAGCCTCCCGAGTAGCTAGGATTACAGGTTCTCACCACCATATCTGGCTAATTTTTTGTGTTTCTAGCACAGACAGACTTTTGCCATATTGACCACACTGGTCTCGAACTCCTGGCCTCAGGTGACCCTCCTTCCCTGGCCTCCCAAAGTGCTGGAATTAGAGGCATGAACCACCACACCTAGCTGGAAAAGGGTGTTTTTTTAAGTGGCATGTTTGCTCATGAGAATTATCTCAGTGGAGAACAACAACAAAAAGATGATGAAGGAAGAATGGAGAACTGCTCTAATAAGGTCCTTCAGTAGGGTCTAGGGCACAAGTTGAAGGACTTGACTTCAAATAGATGCATGTTAGGTTCATCAGTGGTAACAGGTGAGAAGATGGTAAATGGTGGTTAAATGTGATGATAGTCTGTGGAAGTTCTTTTCTGATTGCTTCAGTTTTCTTAGTGAAATAGAAAGCAAGACCAGCAGCCAAGGAAAAACATGAGGGAGGGAAGTATTGGGTGTTTGATTTAAAAGGGAAAGTGGTGAAGTATTTATCTAGAAAAGTACATAGACAAAGGAAGTATCTGTGTGTACATTAGAGTCCACTGGTGGTTCAAAATAATGAATTTAAGTTGAGACCAATGAGCATGGTTGTATTTTTTTTCCAGCCACATTTAGTTGCACAGGTGCAGGTGTGGAGTAGGCAGAAAACTGGATTTAAACAAGGTTATAGTTTTGCCAAGCACTATGAAGAAAGAGAGGGAAAGTGATGATGATAATGATAACTCATGGAACGTAAGCTAAAGAGGAGAGTGAAGGGACATCAAGAGCATGAGTGACCGTGGAGATTCCGTGAGGTTGAAGGATAGTTCGGGGTCACCCTAGTGGAAAGACAGGATGTAGAGATATAGAATTGAGATTATGGAGGAGTTATAATTTTTTTGTAATGTCAACAAAAAGCTGGAGAAGAAAAGAAGACTTTTGAAAAGTATAAGCTTCCTTGTAGATACTGCATGGGTAAGGAGGTAATTATAATGAGAATTACAAAATACTTAGAGCTGAACAACAGTGAAATTACTTCACATTTGATCTTGTAGAGTAGCTAAAGAGAGAAAGCTATAACCTTAAATAAATGTTTAAGGTTAAAAAATTAGAATGAAAATAAATGAGCTAAGCTTTCAACTCAAGCTGAAAACAGAGTAAGCTCAAATTAAGTAAAATAAAGATAAAAGTAGAAATTAATGAACAGAAAACAGAATAGCAGTGTTAATACCAGAAGCTATTCTTTGAAAAGATATACAAACTTCAATAAGCCTTTTTACTTTCCAGTGTCCACCTTGACTACAGTGTTCTAAGGACTTCTCAAAGGGATCTTACATGCTCGTCTGGGGCCTGGGATGCAATCTAAAACAGACCAGAGGCAGTCATTTGGCCAACAGTAGGGAGGGGGAAATGTCTTCAAGGTCCCTTAAAGCAACACGACAGTTGAGCTGCATGCATAACCAGGGAATCTTGCTTTTTCCAGCCACTGCACCCTAAGCCTCATCAGGGAGGTAAAAATGCAGTAAACCTTTGACAGCTGATCTAGAGAAAAACTATAGGAGTAAACAAATAATATTAGGAAGAAAAATAGAGACAAAATTAAGAAAAAATAATTCTTATATAATATATAAATTATATAAAATATAATGTCTTATATTTAAAATATAAGACATTATTTTGGGCAACTTTATAACAAGCTTGAAAATTTAAGTGGACACTCTTCTGGGAAAACATAAAATATTAAAATATCTTAGGAAGAAATGGCAAAACAAAGGAGTCCAATAAACTTTAAAGAAATTTAATCATACTTAACCACCACCTCCCCAACCTCCTGCCAAAGACACCAAGCCTAGAGTAGTTTGGGGGATGAATTTTATCAAACTGTCAAAGAACAAGTATAATAATACTTGTCTTATATAAACTGTTTCAGAGAATAAAAAGAGGGAAGCTAGAATCTACACTAGATTATCTTGGCTCCAACTTGTTTATTAACAACAAAAAGAGCCTAAGAACTGGGGTAAGAAAGACAAAAATAAAGTCTGAATACTTCCTACAAACAGCACTAGAAAGACATTTTTTGATTATACCTAGTGGCATAGGTTTTAAGGATTGGAACTTTGACTTTCTGTGTGGACCTGCTTTCTTCTTTGATTCCAGTTGTAATGATAGGTTTTGGACATTCTTGGTCTGTATTATGGCCAACAGCATGTATTTGTAAGATAGCTTGGTCACCGACAGTCTGTGGCATAGAAAAAAATTTTGGTTTGTTTTAATATGATGCTAAGTTATATAGAGATTGAATCTCTGTGACTTTAGTAGCACACTGTTATCACCACCCAAATTGACCAGCCTAGTTACTAACATCATACAAATGGCTTAGAACCATGCCTGGGACACTCAGTTATTGGCTCTTACATGTCCTTTGTGCTCAGAACAATTTGTGGTGGTTGTCATCCTGGAGCTTAGTTGTTTACTGTATTGCATGCTAAGCAGTAGATGCTAAGAATCTAATTAATTTGATTCTTACATTGGTCCTGTTTGCCACAAACATTGTCATGCCTCATGAACCTCACAAGTTGTATTTCTTAGAGCAGTGCATATGTAGTTCTTGTACTCTGCAACAGTGTTTGCCTCAGCATAATTGTGTTTATGTGGAATTGCATTGGCATTGCAATGTGAGAATGGCAGAGTTGACAGGACCATTAATGTGTGTACCCTGGGAATTGTTTCCCCCATCTCCATAGCTAGCTGAAGGAACTTTATTTCTGAATTATTATATGGGGATTGAAAGGTTTTTTTTTTTTTTTCATACATATGCACAAATTGTTTTTTACCTGCCATGAGCAAAAATAATCTGGCCAAAGAATAATACTCTTTCAAATGTATACATATATTTGAAATCTTAGGCATAGGGTGAAACTTCTATGTTATCTTCAGAGCTACAGCCATATTTTTTAGCTAGAACCAAAGCTTAAATCTCTCCTGACAGAGCCCTAATGAAGGGGACAAGATGATCTTCAGTGGAAATGTGAAAGGCATAAAAAGGATTAGTTAGATACCTGGAGGATTCAGTTGCCACCAAAGAAAATAGTTGAGAATAAAGGAAGTGAGAGGATAAACCTAGTAGTACAATGGCATATTTCATCTTCAACTATTTTAAAGTATTTTTACCTAAGATAAATTGTATATAGTTGGCAAATAGACAACTAACAGATGAACAAACATTGACACTGTATATGTCAGAAGTATCTGCAAAGCAAAAAGGATGCATGCCCATTCATTGTTGACTAGGAAGAGTCTTTCCTATACCCTTCCAGGATCTCTGATATTATTTTTAAAACAGTAGTTGGGAGGGAGTATTTTTAGTAAACCCAGATGAACAGAGCAGCCTTTATTTCTGAATCAGCTGTAAATTCACAACTATGAAGACTAGTTGAAGTATTTAAATTTCTAGATGAATCATAAATAGATTGCTTTTCTTAGGGCCTTTTCCTTAAAACTCTGCGGTTAACTAAAAATGTGAAATATCTTAGCACCTGATGGACCATTCAGCCTCATTTATAGGTTTTAAAGAAAACTAACAAGATATTTTTAAAAATCAAGTTGATGACAATTAAAAAACTTACGCTGGCACGGTGGCTCACGCCTGTAATCCCAGCACTTTGGGAGGCTGAAGTGGGCAAATTACAAGGTCAGGAGTTCAAGACCAGTCTAGCCAATATAGTGAAACTCCATCTCTCCTAAAAATACAAAAATTAGCCGGGCATGGTGGCATGCGCCTGTAGTCCCAGCTGCTCAGGAGGCTAAAGCAGGAGAATCACTTGAACCTAGAGGTGGTGGTTGTGGTGAACTGTGATTGCACTACTGCACACCAGCCTGGGCAACAGAGCAAAACTTTATCTCCATAGACTTTCTGAACCTTCTTAAAGTTATAGGTGACATTTTCAAGAAACTCATTGTTATCAAACATGTGAGCTTAAATTTAAGTATGTTGCTACCAGGTGGTATTATGTTTGCCTGGCATACAGATTATAAGCACAACTTAACTACCACAGATTCTTTGAGAACTAAATGGACTTATTTATTATAAAAGTTATTCTGAAATTCCGTACTTTTCTCCCTAAATTTTTAAAACACCTTTCTTGACATTAAATTTCTGTACAACTGTACATATTTAAATTGTAATATCTGAAGAATTTGAGGAAACTATCTCCCCAGTTCTCCCTAACTCTTAATTATAGTCTTAACAAAAATTTCGGATAAATCATATGCTTTAAAGCTACCTATTCAGTGTTTAACACTATATAGAACTCTTTTGCTACTTTTTTTTTTAAATTGCATTTTAGGTTTTGGGGTACATGTGAAGAACATGCAAGATTGTTGCATAGGTACACACGTGGCAGTGTGATTTGCTGCCTTCCTCCCCCTCACCTATATCTGGCATTTCTCCCCATGCCATCCTCCCCCAAACTCCCCACCCCCTGCTGTCCCTCCCCTATTTCCCTCCAACAGACCCCAGTGTGTAGTGCTCCCCTCCCTGTGTCCATGTGTGCTCATTGTTCAACACTCGCCTATGAGTGAGAACATGCGGTGTTTGATTTTCTGCTCCTGTGTCAGTTTGCTGAGAATGATGACTTCCAGGTTCATCCATGTCCCTACAAAGGACACGAACTCATCGTTTTTGATAGCTGCGTAGTATTCCATGGTGTATATGTGCCACATTTTCCCTGTCTAGTCTATCATCAATGGGCATTTGGGTTGGTTCCAGGTCTTTGCTATTGTAAACTGTGCTGCAATGAACATTCGTGTGCATGTGTCCTTATAGTAGAATGATTTATAATTCTTTGGATATATACCCAGTAATGGGATTGCTGGGTCAAATGGAATTTCTATTTCTAGGTCCTTGAGGAATCACCACACTGTCTTCCACAATGGCTGAACTAATTTACACTCCCACCAACAGTGTAAAAGTGTTCCTATTTCTCCACATCCTCTCCAGCATCTGTTGTCTCCAGATTTTTTAATGATCGCCATTCTAACTGGTGTGAGATGGTATCTCAATGTAGTTTTGATTTGCATTTCTCTGATGACCAGTGATGATGAGCATTTTTTCATATGTTTGTTGGCCTCATATGTTTCTTCTTTTGTAAAGTATCCTTTGCCCACTTTTGAATGGGCTTGTTTTTTTCTTGTAAATCTGTTTTAGTTCTTTGTAAATTCTGGATATCAGCCCTTTGTCAGATGGGTAAACTGCAAAAGGTTTTTCCCATTCTGTTGGTTGCCAATTCACTCTAATCACTGTTTCTTTTGCCGTGCAGAAGCTGTGGAGTTTGATTAGGTCCCATTTGTCTATTATGGCTTTTGTTGCCAATGCTTTTGGTGTTTTGGTCATGAAGTCTTTGCCTACGCCTATGTCCTGAATGGTTTTGCCTAGATTTTCTTCTAGGGTTTTTATGGTGTTAGGTCTTCTGTTTAAGTCTTTAATCCATCTGGAGTTAATTTTAGTGTAAGGTGTCAGGAAGGGATCCAGTTTCTGCTTTCTGCACATGGCTAGCCAGTTTTCCCAATGCCATTTATTAAACAGGGATTCCTTTCCCCATTGCTTGTTTTTGTCAGGTTTGTCAAAGATTGGATGGTTGTAGATATGTTGTGTTGCCTCCGAGGCCTCTGTTGTGTTCCATTGGTCTATATCTCTGTTTTGGTACCATGCTGTTTTGAATACTGTAGCCTTGTAGTATAGTTTGAAGTCTGGTAGTGTGATGCCTCCTGCTTTGTTCTTTTTGCTTCCTTTTGCTACTTTTAAGCTAATCAAAAAATATGTAATATACCCTTTTAGTGCTTCTGAACAGTTCGGCATTTTTTTTTTTTCTCATCAAGGTGCTATGAGCATTTGGCAGGGTAATTCTTCACTATGTGGGTCTGTTTCCAGCATAGAAAGCATTCAGCATCCCTGATCCTGGCATTTGAAATGCCAATAGCACCTTTCAATCATTGTGACAACCAGTGTGCCCACATATTTTCAAAAGCTCTTGTAGTAAGTGTTGCCCCTTCCGCTCCCCATGAAAAACCTCTGCCCCTTCTACCTTTATTGATGTTTCTAGCCTATGTGTGAAGGTTAGAAAAAGTGTGAAAAAAAAAGTGTGAAGGGGGAAAAGCTATGTTTACATTTAAAAGAGGTAGGTTTCACTTCTGTTTTCCTTTGTAAGCCATTGCTAAACTTAAATTTAATTGCAAAGTACTAAACTCCTGAACTAATTCTAGGACAGGTTTGCAGAATGATTTTCTTGCTTTTTTTTTTAAATCCAGATCATGGGAGAAAAATTTGACCTTAAGAATGATTTTCTTAAAGGGCTTTTATAATCTCTTACCCTTAAATTAGAGTTTCTGAGACTTAAACATTCATAACCCTAGGGCATGATTATTTAAATATATAAGAGCAAGATTGGGAACATTTTGTTGGCTAGTAAAGTTATTGTGAGCTCTATGCTATGCAACTTATAGATCCTGTATTGCTTTGCCTCTCTGTTGCTGCCTTGTATTCCAAAATAGCACTATCTCCTCCCCCTACTCCCAGCAACTCACTAGAGTATGCATAAGCTGTTAGTGGATATATTTTGTTGGTCTGATTTTAGCTTTTATTGCTTGTTCACAAAAAACACGTGTCAAAGGCCTTTTGTTACTCTGAAAGAATTACATGACATTTTTTTCCTCTTTTTTTTTTTTTGAGACGGAGTTTCACTCATGTTACCCAGGCTGGAGTGCAATGGCGCGATCTCGGCTCACCGCAACCTCCGCCTCCTGGGTTCAGGCAATTCTCCTGCCTCAGCCTCCTGAGTAGCTGGGATTACAGGCACGCACCACCATGCCCAGCTAATTTTTTTGTATTTTTTAGTAGAGACAGGGTTTCACCATGTTGACCAGGATGGTCTCCATCTCTTGACCTCGTGATCCACCCGCCTCGGCCTCCCAAAGTGCTGGGATTACAGGCTTGAGCCACCGCGCCTGGCCTACATGACATTTTTTTGTTCTGCATTTCTTTACATGTGGAATGAAGGCTGACTATTCTAAAATGATTCATTTCAAAGGAGAAGTGATGGTAAGTGATTCATTTTGTGGTAAAGTCCCTAATATGTCTCCCTTACTCAGGAGCATCTGTGCAGGAGTCAACATTAAATGTGAGTTATCATTATTTATCCTTTCCATCCCCCACAGACGGGGAGGATTGTCACGTGACATAAACAGGATTGAGGTGAAAAAATCAGAAGAAAGAAGTGACAAAGGACCTCCTATTTCCTTTGGAACTTCTTATTTATCTCTTGCCCCCGAGTAATATTTGTGGCCGTTCTAAGTACCCAGTAATAAAACGTCACTATAAAAGCATAGAATAGTAAAGGAAGCTGTTATGAATTCTTGAGTGTCTTCTGACTTGGCTGTGTGCTATTGATGGTCTCCTTTAAAAGCAAATTGTTTAGTATGAGATCAGAAACTATATAAAATTATATAGAACAGTAGGGCTTGATATTAATATTAACAGTATGGAGATCTTTGTCATGATACAAATTTTGAGATTTCCTATAATCTCTTTGAAGACATGAATCATGTCTTACTTTGTATATCCCTATCCCTAAATAGTACCTTGCATAGAATATGAACTTAATAGTTGTTAGTTGATGGAAGAAAAGTATCAGTTGAAAATAAAAATGAAAATATATTCATTGCATCTTATATTCATAAATAGGCCTGAAAATGACAGCCCCATTCCAAAAGGAGGAACAGAGATCTTAAACTATACTTCTTAACTGGTAATACTTGACTCATCACCTTCTTACCTAAATCTGAACTAAAATACTGTATATTGTACCTACTCAGAAGTTTATAAACCTACCAAAAAATTGATTTGAGGAAGAGGCAGAGACATTTTTGAAAGACTAGGTAACTTCTACTTAACTACTGATCTCCTTTGGGCCTTGAAGGATCTTGTGGTTTTGTTACCAGAAAAAGTTCGATCTGGACCCCAAGAAAAGGTTCTTAGATCCCACACAAGAGAATTCAGAGCAAGTCCATAAAGTAAAGTAATGAAAGCAAGTTGATTTAGGAATTGCAGGAATAAAAGAATGACTACTCCATAGACAGAGCAGCCCGAAGGGCTGCTGGTTTTATGGTTATTTCTTGATTATATGCTAAACAAGGGGTGGATTATTCATGAGCTTTCCAGGAAAGGGGTGGGCAATTCCCCCTCCCACCTTGCAACTGAGGGTTTCTCCCCTTTTTAGGTCATATTGGGTAACTTCCTGATGTTGCCATGACATTTGTAAACCACCATGTCACTGGTGGGAGTGTCTCTTAGCATGCTAGGTATTATAATTAGCGGATAATGAGTCATGAGGACAACCAGAGGTCACACTCATCGCCATCTTGGTTTCAAAGGAGATCAGTAGTTAGGTAGACATTACCTAGTCTTTCAAAAATGTCTCTGCCTCTTCCTCAAATCAATTTTTTGGTAGGTTAGTTTATAAATTGAGTAGGCACAATATATAGTATTTGGGTTTTTGCTGGCTTCTTTATCGCAGCCTCTTTTATCAGCAAGGTCTTTGTGACCTGTATCTTCTGCTGACCTCCTGTCTCATCCTGTGACTGAGAATGCCTTAACCTATTGGGAGTGCAACCCAGTTTGGTATTTATGCCTGGCTTCTCCAACAATGAGAAACTTAGTTGCCATTTTTAGTATGTGTACTTATTTGCTCAATCCCTTGTATAAAGCAAATCCCCTAAGTAGACCAGGCTACAACCTCACCACTGTACCCTCCTCTTATTGCCAGGGTTTCGCCTTCTAAGAAATAAGGAAAGTTGGGAAGAGGGAAGGCAGAAGATAGGTAGAGATAAATTTTTCCTTAAAGCATTTGAAAAGGAGATTCTGTCATCTCTTTCTAGTATAGTAGCCTTTTACATACTCACAAGGAAAATAAGTGCATAGAATATAAAAACTGATATTTACGCTCTTTGCTTCAGATTTTCATTTAGGTTCTTACATATATTTTATAAATGCATATGTGCATGTTAACCAAGCACTTTTTTGTGATAATGACCATGTATTGAGCATGACCACATGCTAGGTGCTGTGATGGATGATGATGATGATGATGATGATGATGAGTGTGTGTGTGTGTGTGTGTGTGTGTGTGTGTGTGTCCGTCCCCTAAACCATATAACAACTCTGTAAATAAGCATCATTATCACTATTTGGGGGGTGAACCAAGTAAGATTCAATGAAGCTGAAGAACTTAATCATGTCAGGCAGTTAAGCAGGGGTTAGAATTTCAACCCAGGATATCTGACCTCAAATCCACATCCTTCCCAAACCATGTGTACGGCACTGCGGTATATTGCTAGCATTGGGAATCATCACTGGGGAGCATTTTACCAAACATCACCCTTAAACCATGCCATTTAGATTTTTTCAATTTAAAAAATAAGAAGAGGAAAAAGTAGAAATTACTCAACTGGTTCATTAATTTCTTCCTTTACTAAATTTTGGGAGAGTTGAGTCAATGAGAGTTGATGATTAGGATTCACATCATGAGGCATTTTATTGGCTTATTCACACATTTGATGTGTCCCATCTCAAAAACAAACACATGCAGTTTCTCTATTTGATAATCCTTATATTTGTTGGAAACTCTGTTGAGCTGACTACCTGGGGCTCTTAATTCAGTTATAACAATACCCTAATGTTTATAGACTTTTTGTCCCTGCAAGAAATAAAATAGATGAACCCAGCATCCTATCCTACTTATCTGGAATGAGTTCTTTTCTAAAGAAGTGGTAGTTTGCAAAGCTCATCCTTCAGAAGTCTGTGGTCAAGAATATTTCCATTCCGTTCTTATTTTCATAGGGGAATTAATGTATTTTCAGTCAGAAAGGAACAATAAATGCTTGTTGGCTGTGTTGAAAAAAGTTAAATCTACAAAAGGACAGGTGAAGAAAGAACGAACTTACATTCCACTTTCTGGAGAATTTAGTTCTGTTTCTCTATGTATCTGATGTGTTCCTGCAAGTGTCTCAAATACTCAGAATTTTACAGAAGGATTTGAATTGTTACATCTTTTCAGATCTGTTTTTACTTCACTTTAATCAACCAAAGCTTATTCTTCAGGCAGTTGTGTTTTGCTTCCCTCTTACTGGCTCTATGTCTTTGGCCAAGACACTTAACCTTTCAGAACTTCACTTTCTTGATCTGTAAGATAGTAGTACAGTCACGAATCCCTTAACAACAGGAATACATTCTTAGAAATGCATTGTTAGGCAATTTCATCCCTGAGCAAACGTCATAGAGTGAATTAATGTAGACGGCATAGCCTACTACACAGCTAGGCTACATGGTATAGTGTGTTGCTCCTAGGCTACAAACCTGAACAGCATGTTACTATATTGAATTCTCTAGAGCTGGAACATGGTAAGTATTTGTGTGTCTAAACCTAGAAAAGATATTGTAAAAATGTTGTATAAAAGATTAAAAAATTATATACCTGTATAGGGCACTTACCATGAATGCACCTTACAGGACTAGAAGTTGCTTGGGGTGAGTTGGTGAGCAAGTGGTGAGTGTTTCTTCAGTAAAAAATAACCTTAGCTTACTATAATTTTTTTTACTTTATACATTTAAAAAACATTCTTAATGTTTTGACCCTTTTGCAGTAATACTTAGCTTAAAACACAAATACATTATACAGTGGTACAAAAATATTTTTTTATATCCTTAATCTATAAACTTTTATCTATTTTTATTTTTTAACTTAAAAACTTTCTTGTTAAAAACTAGGACACACACACCTTAGCTTAGACCTACACAGGGTCAGAATCATCAATACACTGTCTTTCACTTCCACATCCTATTCCACTGGAAGGTCTTCTTCATACATGGAGCTGTCACCTATCATAACAATGCCGTCTTCAGAATATCTCCTGAAGAACCTGCCTGAGGCGATGTTACAGTTAACTTTTTTGCATATAAATAGAAGGAGAAGTACACTCTGAAACAATGATTAACAATATAGTATGGTAAATATCAGGTGATAGGAATTTTTCAGTTCCATTATAGTCTTATGCAGCCACCATCATATATGTGGTTTGTTGACTGAAACATCAGTAATGCAGGGTATGACTGTATAGTGATATACTTTTCAGTGTGGTTGAGAGGACCAGGTGAGATAATATATGTTAAAACAGTTTACAAAATAAAAAAGAGTTTGTCGTTGTTATTACTCCTAGAAGTGGACATAAGATCGAAGTAAAAAGAGGCCAGTTTGAAGTAAAAGAGGTTTACATTCCCTCTCTAATCACCAATGAGATGAAATCACTGTATGAACCTTACAGAAACAGGTCAGGAAACTGTGTCTGATTAAGTTGTTCTTGCCATGCCTTTAAGGAATAATGTAAACTGGTGACTTTCATTCAACATATTAAAAAAGTGTCACTAACTTTTCCCTAGCCAGTCATGCTACCAAGAATGGGAATGTTAGTATTTAGGTTTACATCAGTATTTCTTTAAGCGAAAAGATTTAATGGAGACTCCCTCTTATCAGATGAGATTAACTATATAAACTGTATCCATAATATACATAATAGAAGATCTGAATTCCCAAGATAATTGGCATTTTGTTTTTTTGTTGTTGTTGTTGTTTTTTTTCTTTTGAGGCATAGTTTCGTTCTTGTTGCCTAGGCTGGAATGCAATGGCACAATCTCGGCTCACTACAATTTCTGCCTCCCGATTTCAAGCGATTCTCCTGCCTCAGCCGCCTGAGTACCTGGGGCTACAGGTGTTCCCCATGATGCCCGGCTAACTTTTTATATTTTTAATAGAGACAGAGTTTCACCATGTTGGTCAGGCTGGTCTCAAACTCCTGACCTCAGGTGATCCACCCACCTCGGCCTTCCAAAGTCCTGGGATTACAGACGTGAGCCACCGAACCTACGACAATTGGCCTTTGAGACACAGTATATTCTGGTTTATGATAGAATTGATCAGTCTTCTTAAGGAAAACTGAATAATTTCCAGGACCCCTAATAAAGGGGTTTTGATTCATTCCCAATCTAAAAGAATGAGTTTATGAAACTCTTTTCAACCTATGTTCTTCAGACAAACTTCTAAGCAGCTGATCACTTACCTTGATTTAATTTCACAAAATTGATCACAGGAATAAAGAAGTTGTCAAGGCAATTAGAGGGAAAGGCATGTTGAGAAAGTCTGAAGTGAAAAGTATAAATTTCATGTGGAAAAAGGGAAAGCAGGATAGCGTTTCCAAGAATCCAGAGAGAATAGAGTTGTTACTTTGGGGATAAACCCGTCAGCTTAGATAGCATTTGGCCTAGAAGTTTTGGTTAGTGTAGTGGTAACAACAGAGTGCAAAAGATTAAATTTTAGATGTTTCTTCAAGGTCAAATCCAAAATCCTTCAACACCATGCAAATAAATTCCTCTCTTTTTAATTTCATTTTCCCTATACTACTGAGTCCTGTAGTCTTGCAGTTGCACTACTGTCTCTGTTTTCTCTCTTCATTTCTGACCCTTCTTTATTTTCCCTCACCTTTATACCCTTTCCATTGTCATCTTCCCTGATTTTGGTGGCATCTTAGGAAACTCTGGTAAGCTTTACACTTACAGATCCAGCCAGTAAGGTCTGTAATGTACAGAGAGCTTTCTTTCTAGTGAGCCAGAGCTTCAGTTTGCTTCCTCATGGTGCAACAGGAATGACATCTCATTAAAATTGAACATAAAGGCCCAAAGGTGCTTTGACTAATGTTTCTGTCTGGGCATTGCTACTTAAGAGGTCTAGAAGTTGAAAAATCCCCCTCTCATAATATTCAGAGCAGTCATCTTAGAGACTGCTGCCTACTCTGAGGCAGGGAACACTGGAAGGTTGGTGAGATTTGCCCCTGGGCATGCCCCCAAAGAGCCTCCCTTTATTCCTAGAAGCTGGCAGGCTTTCTTTTCCTCCTACAAGTGGCAACCCGAATTCTGAGTTGAAAGTGAATCTTTGCCCTTGGCTCCTCTCCAGCATTCCTCAGTGAGCGAATAGGGATTTGGAATGTCAGAAAATAGAAGAGGGGAGGGGAAAAGATGTGTGTATGACTGTGAGTGTTTATATGTAAAAGCAGCTTCGTCTGGGAGGACTTAGGAAAACTTGACTTCCTCAGACTGTTTCCTTCTTATAAACTCTTGGTTCCTTATTTGTTGTTTTTTTTTGTTTTTGTTTTTAAGTTGTTTGACCTGAATTTATCATAGTAGTTCCAAATGCCTTGCAGCCCAGTGGAGTCAAGCTAAGGAAAGACAGCATGATTTCCACCGGATTTGTATTTCTTCCCTCTGGATAAAGTGATAGTAGTTGTTCCCAGACTCACTGCCAGCAGGATCCAAGGTCGTCTTTCCTCTGGGATTTAATCTGGTGTCATCGGGAACCTAGACTCAGGTTTTATTGGAGAGCCAGCTTCAATAAGAAGTGTCCTTTGAGGAGAATCAAGGACCCAATCTAGGCATAAAAGGTGTTGCTCAGCACAGTATCCTCTACGTACGGTAAGCTACCAGTCCTGAGAACCTGTGGTTGAAACTGAATTGAAAATATTGATGGAACACGCCTTTCAGACTCTGTGTAACTGGGGACTGGTTCAGCGCTCAAGACTATAATTTACAGGGCTGCTTTTATCCTTTATTTAGTTCTATCCAAAGTCATCTTGCATCAACTCAAAAGGAGAGATTCTGTGAGGGTAACCTACAGGGGAAATTTCTCAGCTTTGTGCGAAGAATCCAGTGGTTGAGTGTCTGTCTACATCCTAAGGAACCATGTCCTCTTTATATACCCGAAGTAAAGAATTCACTCGGAATAGGAAATCTCAGTCTGATTCTCCCCCAGCATCTCCCTCCCCGACTGCCAAGACGCTCCGAGTAAGCAGCATTTTTTATTTACATATGTTCATAGCTGTGTCAAAGGTAGAGAATGTGTGTGTGTGTTTGTGTGTGTGTGTGTGTGTGTGTGTGTGTGTGTGTGTGTATATATATATATATATATATATATATATGTAACTTTGGGGGTTAGGCTTAGCGCAAAGGGATTTCAGAGCATATGGGAATCAGTAGAGGAAAAAAGAAAATTTGCAAGTAAAGACCCTGTAAGATCCTCTGCAAGAGGTTTTGGTTCATAATACTTAATATAATCTTAAGTAAAAGCAGACTTAAATATGTCAGACTACAGTTTGTGCCTTTTAGCCTTTAACCTTCAGTTATAAACTGCTTAACAGTAAGATTTTGCAGTCCTTATCACCTTATCTTACGAGGCTTTTCTTAATTTCTATGGCTATTTTAGTCACTGCCTTTCTTGTGTTTTATTGGTCAATGCTATGTTTCAAGAGAAAAAGCTCTGAAATGGCCATGAAACTATATACATTAAGCTTCAGTTGTGTGAGTTCTTTGTGTGCATTTGTGTATGTATGTATGTGAGGTAGAGTATGCCTTTGCCTATTTTGTATGTGTGTTTGTGAGAAAGACCAAAATGAGCAAGGAGTTACGGCCACTTGGAACTTTACTACTTAATCACCAAGTACCTTCAGGAAATTTCATGCTTAAAATCCAAAGAACTAACTCTTGGCCATTGGCAACCAGCTGTATAGAGGTGTTTATGATGTCCTAGGCAGAACTATTTGAGACTTTCCTCCATTTTCTCTGTGGAATGTCTCAATGAAGTGATTTACATATGGGCATTTGCATCTAACTTAGTGTCTTCCTCTGTGGGAAGCTGACAAAAGCAAGAACTGCTACCAATTGCAAGTGGTGAGAAACTCTGATGGGCATATTAGGTAGCAGGCAGTATGGTAGTTCCTTTTGTGGGAACTAGATTGTGCTTTGCTGTATATACAGAGTAAGAAGAAGGATTTTCCTTCTTATTTTTCTTATTTAGGAGGCTATAGGGAAAAAATCTGCAAGAAGCTTTAATAGACTGGTGTGATTTTTATTTTCCAATTATTTTGTATCCATTTTCAATGTCTTTCTTACAGTATAAATTACCATGTAGTAGAATTTGATATATGGCATGTTGGTCTAAGACCTCAGCTAGGGATGAGAATACCAAAAGAATATTGTTGCTTTTATTCACAAGTTTTAGTGAAAGCACCAAGAGGGGCCCCAATATATATGTTACTGTCACTGAGTTCCAGGAATGTCTCTTCAACACATAGACTGGTACCTTTTTTTCCCAAGGAGACGCAGAATGCTTTCTCCCTACTAGCTGTTGGGAATTTTTTGGTGGCCAGCAATCGAGGTCTACAAAACTGAACACCTTACTTCAATTGGTGTTTATCTTTGCTTCCTTCCCTCTTATCATACTCAGTAGTACCTTTAGTTGTAAAGAACCCCTTACTAATGTCTGTTCACCAGTATAACCATAGCTCATAGAGAAATGTGATGAGCAGTCGACAATTACCTGTTTGGTGACCTTCCCCCATTTTCCCCTTTCTGTTTTTCCTTTGCTTCCTTAGAGTTAGGTACTGCTTTCATCTTGTCTCACTTCTAATAGCTGCTACTACCCTCCCCACCCTTGTTTCACCACTCCTCACCCCTGCCTTTTAGACAGAGGTCGCAATGGGAGAAAATCTGAATTACAGGAAGCCAAAGTACAGATGGCTTAATAAGAGACTGCTTCCCAATTTTAGTGGTCACTGGCTGTGGATTCCTACAATAATATCAATTTACTCTAACCAACTTCCAATGTCCAAATGGCTTGAGACTATGATAAAGAGAATGCTGATTTTCATATACCACTCATATTCCATTATGTTGCTTATGTGTTTAATGTCAGAGTAAAAGATATGCAAGACTCATTTGGAGGCTGCTGACACTAAGGACTGGTTATAAAATGAAGATTTCATCTCTTAAGATCTCCCTAGCCTAGTTCATTTTCTCTCATGTCCAGCTAATTAGGGTACTCTTTAAAAACTGGTTTTGAGTATTCTTTAACAACTGGTTTTGTGATGCTGTTCTTGTGCTCATATGCCTTTTGATGCCTGGTTGTAACTGGCTAATCCTCAGCTACCCTGAAAGGTGGGTATTGCTATCCCCATTTTATATATGAGGAAACTGAGATACATAGAAGAGTAGCAGCTTGCCCAGTGTTGCTCAGCTAGTAAGCAGCGGAGCTTTGATTAAAACTCCAAGCTCTTGGACTGGGCATGGTGGCTAATGCCTGTAATCCCAGCACTTTAGGAGCTGAGGTGGGCAGATCACCAGGTCAAGAGATCAAGACCATCCTGGCCAACATGGTGAAACCCCATCTCTACTGAAAATATAAAAATTAGCCAGGCGTGATGGCACACACCTGTAGTCCCAGCTACTCAGGAAGCTGAGGCAGTAGAATCTCTTGAACCTGGGAGGTGGAGGTTGCAGTGGGCTGAGATCGTGCCACCACACTCCAGCCTGGTGACAGAGTGAGACTTTGTCTCCAAAAAAAAAAAAAAAAAAAAAAAAGCACCTCTGAGATCTCTGACTCTAAAACCCCATATTCCCAGCAACATTGGAGTATGTCTCAAATATATTTGAAGGTCAAGTTTAAGAATATGCTAACGGGCAAAGATGACAGTTAAAAGCTTAAGTAGCTGTGGGAGTCCAAAATTTATCCTTGATGGAGACACAGGAAACCGAAATTGCAGGAAGGAGGAAAGCTGTATTTATAGGCCAAGGGAGGGAATTGACAGGCCGTAATTGAATCTCCTGTGTCTGGTTCTCAAATCCCAGTCATATTCTCTGGGACCATGGACCCCACAGAGCCTGAGACCTTGTGGGCTTCAGGGTCTTCATATTTCTCTTAATAGTGGAAATGCTTGAGTCTTTACAATAAAGATACTGGGAAGTTTCTATGTGCATTTCAGAGTTAAAGTCAGGACAGCTCTCTTACTGTCCTCTTCCAAACTTCTTTGAGACTTATATACATACATACAGTTTCTTCTAGAGATGGCACAGAGTTACAGAGGGACAGCCCCTAATCCAACATTCTTCAAAACAGAGGATTGAAATTTCAGCCGGCATTTAAAAGTTTGATTCTTTTTTGAGTGTTGTTAACAGGGCTAAATAGTAAATGCCCCCATATAAGGAAAATATCCTCAGAACTTTAAAATAATAGCTATTGACATGGAGAGAATATTTTGGACACTGTACCCTTCATCTAATGTTCAAGAAGCAGTAAAGGCAAACTATAAACTGTAACTCAAACTTAAGTTATTATTTTTAACTTGAGGAAACAAAAGGCAGGTTGATTTTTCTGTGACTAGAAAACAAATTTTTATCTTATACCTTTACTTTTAAACTCCTAACAGCAGCTGATACTTTTCACAGTTCAGTGTTTCTGTACTCATATGCCTGTGACCCTTGAAAATAATATAAAAATCGGCCGGGCGTGGTGGCTCACGCCTGTAATCCAAGCACTTTGGAGGCCAAGGCGGGCGGATCACCTGAGGTTGGGAGTTCGAGACCAGCCTAACCAACATGGTGAAACCCCGTCTTTATAAAATAAAATAAAATAATATAAAAATCTAATGCTTGCCTTGAGATTATGTATAGGGAGAATACCAATATACTCCCTAATGAAAAATCACTTGTATATAGAAGATAGTCCTCACCAGCTAAGAAGATTTTTGTTTACCTTCTCTAGTTTGTATTTTGAAAATAATATTTTAAATTCTCTGAACACAAAGTTATGCTATTAAACATGGTTTTTAAAAATATACATCCACAGCCGGGCGTGGTGGCTCACGCCTGTAATCCAAACACTTTGGAGGCCAAGGTGGGTGGATCACCTGAAGTCCGGAGTTCAAGACCAGCCTGATCAACATGGTGAAAACCCCGTCTTTAAAAAATAAAATAAAAAATAAAAAAATATATACATCCAGACTGAGCACAGTGGCTCATGCCTGTAATCCCAGCACTTTGGGAGGCCAAAGCAGGTTGATCATGAGGTGAGGGGTTGGAGACCAGCCTGGTCAACATGGTAAAACTTTGTCTCTACTAAAAATACAAAAACTTAGCAGGGCATGGTGGTGGGCACCTGTTATCCCAGCTTTTTGGGAGGTTGAGGCAGGAGAATCACTTGAACCTGGTAGGCGAGGGTTGCAGTGAGCTGAGATTGCACCATTGCACTCCAGCCTGGGCAACAAGAGGAAAACTCTGTCTATAAATAAATAAATAAACAAACACATCCCTCTTCCTCACTAGAGAAAATTTCATCTATCCTTTTCGCATGTTCCCACTTGTTCCTACTGTCACTAAGAATGACTGTTACAAGTGGTATGCTTCTAATATTGCTGTTTTGGTCTCTGTTGACCCTGAATAATGAAATAATTTTTTAACTGCCTTTTGGCTTTCATATGAAGTTTCCATTAGTTCAGCATCTTTTTTGTGTCTAAAAGTTGAGGAGTTCCCTGAGTAGCAGCTCTGATCATCTGATCATCTCTGATTCGTTACTCAGGAAAAGCGGAATAACTTCCAGATTCACTTGCATTTCTAATAGGAACCATACCACATAGATATTGATGAGAATTTGAAAACTCAGTCTCTTTTCACATACCATGAAACAACCCTAATATAAGATGCTGGGTTCATACAATTAGTGGTAAAACTTTCTTTTGATAGTAATTTTCCAACATTAAAAAAATATATTCTTCTGAGTCTTTGTAGTTAAAGGAAAAATTCTGAGCTCCAAATACATTAGACACTTCTAGCTCTTGATTTTTAATCACTATGTATATTATTGGGTCTAACGTTTATAAATTCTATAAAATTGGGAACTACTCAATTTGGATGGTTTAGCATTTTAAAATTATCCTAAAAGTAAGAGCCAGGTAACCTTTGGTCAATATTCTCAAATTATTATTTGCTAATTTAAAATTGTTTCGGTACAGGATATATTTAAAGGCAACAAATATAAGGGAAGGTCAAATTGTAGTGCTTATCTGATATTTATTTATTGAATAAATCTTGAAGTGGGTCATCAACTGAACCCTGGGAATCTTTTAATTAGGCAGATTTTCATTGAATTGGCATTTGTTGTAATAAGATTTGACCTGCATTTATAAACCAAGATCAGTAGCATTTTCCTATTTAATCTGGATTGCTGTTCCTTCAGTTCTAACATCTCAATTTAAAACAATGACAGAAAACAAACAAATACAAAGATTATACATAATATTTTTCACTCAGCCATTAATGTACATAAAGAGAACATTTAATCAATTAGCTTTGTTTTTTTTGTTTTTTTTTTTGTTTGTTTTTTTTTTGAGACGGAGTTTCGCTCTTGTTACCCAGGCTGGAGTGCAATGGCGCGATCTCGGCTCACCGCAACCTCCGCCTCCTGGGTTCAGGCAATTCTCCTGCCTCAGCCTCCTGAGTAGCTGGGATTACAGGCACGTGCCACCATGCCCAGCTGATTTTTTGTATTTTTAGTAGAGACGGGGTTTCACCATGTTGACCAGGATGGTCTTGATCTCTTGACCTCGTGATCCACCCCCCTCGGCCTCCCAAAGTGCTGGGACTACAGGCGTGAGCCACCGCGCCCAGCCTTAGCTTTGTTTTATAACCAGTCCTACAAACTAATTAGGTCACATTTGTTAAATAATTGGATGATAAAGTGTTGTTGGCTTCCTAAGAGCTTGTCTACATAGTGACTTTGGTTAGCAGGCCAGAGGCATTCTGCCTCTTTGCCTTCCAGACTGTCAGTGTTGATGATTATTTTTTGCATGTGTTTTGTGCCCTCCTTAGACAAGCGCCAAGCAGTTCTTTAGTATATTATCTTATCCCCTGTACATCCAACACTACATCTGAGGCACTACCAATCTGGAATCCATTTTTACTTCACTTTATAATCCATTGTCATGGAATGAGAAACACTTGGATGAACAATGCTAATTAAGAGTACAATCTGTTAACCATTTTTTTCTGCCTAATTAAAACCACTAGTGTATTCGTTTTTGGGGTTTCATATTCCACTCAAGGAAAATCAATAGCAGTAATTGTTCAGCCCAAGGAATCGTCCTAGAACAGTAAAACCTGTGGCAATAAAAGTAGCTTTCCCATTTGGAGCCTTACATTAATTCTAAGTAGAGACTGGCCTAGTTAATTCATATCCTACGTAGAGCTGAAGGATATGGCACCTGAAGTCTTAGTTTGTTGACCAGAGAGACTGAGAGCTTCAAAGGCATCAGCTCCTTTCCTGCAAGCGATGTCCTGCCCTTCTACTCTAATTTTATTTTCATGATAAATATGTATCAAAGCCACCTGTCCTATTTTGAATCCTCCCACAACATTTTATGAGCATCTTCTTTGTAGTAGGCTTTATATTGGACACTGGAATTCATAAATGAAAGACACATTTCCTGCCCTCAAAGAATTGGCAGTCTAATTGTGGAGATAAAGGAAATCAAGAATTGAAACACCAGAGAGGTGAATTTTCTGATAAAGACATAGGTTCAGGGTGTTTTAGATCAGCCAGTGGTTAATACATTAGCCTGATGTTTGGAGAACAATAGAAGCTAGATGGACAAAGAAGGAGGAAACAGTACATCACAACGGTAGAAAAAGAACATGAGAATATAATGGCGTTATTCTGAGAGATGCATATTGGTGTGGCTGGAATGAACGATATATTTAGAAGTGTAATAAGAAATGAAGCAGGAGGCTTAGCAAACCCAGGTCATGTGAGGCTTAGTATATAATTTTGAGGATTTGGGGAATTATCCTGTGGATAAAGAATAAAGGAATGAAGATTTGAAGTAAAGTTGCTGTGCTCGGAATTGCATATTAGAGAAATAACTTTGGCAGCTGTGGAAGCTGGATTGGGAGGGAGGGTCAGGACACGATCAGGTCATTGGCCCTTGATTGCAGTATTCTGGGTGAGAAATGTTACGGGCCTGGGAAGAGATATTTTTTCTGGGAAGTACAGAGAAGCATTCGGTTATTTAGAAGATAGAATTGACAAGACGTGGACTAATAGAATAGAGGTAAGGATGAGCCTGAGAGAGGGCAGAGTCAGGTGTGACTACCAGGTATCTAGTTTAGGTGACCGGGTAGAAAATGGTATGATAAGGGCCAGATGCAGGGGTTCACATCTGTAATTCCAGCACTTTGGGAGGCAGAGGTGGGAGGATTGCTTGAGCCCAGGAGTTTGATACCAGCCTGGGCAATGGAGTAACACCTGTCTCTTCAAAAAATTGTAAAACTAGCCAGGCATTGTGGCACAGGCCTATACTCTTAGCTACTTGGGAGGCTGAAGCGGGAGGATAGCTTGAGCTCAAGAGGTCGAGGTTTCAGTGAGCCATGACTACACCACAGCTCTCCAGCCTGGGTGACAGAATGAGACCCTGTCTCAAAAAAAAAAAATAGTATGACAAAATTGATTTGGGAAACACAGGAGGCTAAAGGCTGTTGAGTGAGGAAATGGTTTCACTTTTGGAAAACCATTGTTGGAAAACCATTCAACCATATGTTGAATTAGAGGTACTTTCAGACATTCACATAGTGATTTCCAGAAAGTAGTTGGTCTGACACTTAGGAGAAAATCATGAGCTAAAAATGCTGATATTTACGTTTGAAGCCATAAGAGTGGTAAGCTTGTCTAAGAAGTAGATGTAGCATAAGGAAGCGCTGAGGGTATAAACCTTGAGAGAATTAACCACAAGCAGATAAGAGGTTCTGTTTCTAATGGCTCTTTCCTGTTCCATCACCACTGGAATCACATGCAGGAAGACAGCAGGTCTTGTATCTGGTTTCTTTGCTGAGAGGCATTGTGGTCAAACTTATGTTACAGTGATAAGTTTCAGTTCTCAAAAGATCCAGAAATTTAGTTAATGGTCAATTGGTTATGAGTTTTATGTTGGGTTCTAGTTTTGTTTTCAGTACACAACTAGCTGTGTGACAAGGTAGTATTTTTTAAAGTTTGGAAAAGTTCCCAGACTATTCAGCGTCGGTTTTTAATTTCTTTTCTTAATCTGATAATATTTGGGTGAGCTGGCAATTCATTACAGTAAGAAGACCACAGGGAAACAATCAAAGTTGGCTTCCATCAGCTTTTTATTACTCGTAAGCTTCTTTTTTATTCTGTTATTGACTTGGTTATCATGCAGTGGGTGATGGTTATCCACAACTGGGATGTCAGTTCTCATAACAGCTCCAAAACCCAAGAGCCTTTTTTGGTTACACAGCATGCAGAGAGTTCTACCAATGGACATGATGAAGTAAAGACTCCAAAAGCATGTCTGGACTTCAGCCTCTTCATAGTTCATTGTGAAAGCAACATTTTCTGATAGGAGTTGCATGTAAAATTGCAAGTGGCTATTTTAGAAGTTGTATGAAAAGTTAAATATTCTAGATTTAAATTAAATTGTAAAATAGATGAGACTATATTATAGCATTTTCAAAAATGTTTTGCATTGATTTCCAAAATCAACTTTACATGGTTGGTTGTCTGAGAGGACATATATCCATCCAGACAGTAAAATAATGACCTTACATGTGTGTAGATTAGAAAGGGAAGTAGGAATTAGCCTGGATAATCAAAATCTACAAATAATCAAAACCCTTTACTTGAGTGCTGAGGAACTTATTTGAGCTTATTCCTCTTGCAGCCAACAAGAATTGGGAGAACCGAAAGACCAAAGTGGGACAAGAGAGAAAATAGAAAAAAAGCAAGGAAAACTGTAGTAATATCAATAGCTAACATTTATTGAACATTTACTCTATGTCAGTGCTGTACCAAACACTTACATTTATTGTCTCATTTAATACATTCGATAACTGTAAACACCAAGTACCATTATCTCATTTTAATGACAAGGACACTGAGACAGAGAAGTTAAGTAATCATGTAAGATCGCATAACTTAGTAAATGCTGGAGCTAGCAGTCTGGATCAAGAGCCTCAGTGTTAACCAGTAAGATGTGTAGGCGTTCCAGTGGAACTACTGTCTCTTCATTCAATAGCTCCTAAATTATTACCAGTATCCCTGACTACTAAATCTGACTTGGAAAGAGAGATGGTGACAACAAAAGCTATCTTAAAGAAGGAAAAATGTAACAGAATAACAGGAACAGTTAAACCTAGATTAGTAAAAAGTCAGAATTTTTTTTTTTTTTCTTGAGACAGTGTCTCACTCTGTCACCAAGACTGGAATGAAGTATCACCACCACAGCTCACTGCAACCTTGAACTCCTGGCCTCAAGCAATTCTCTTGCTTCAGCCTCCCTAATAGCTGGGACTACAGGTGTGCTGGGGCCTCACTAACCTGTTGACAAAGCTGGTCTCAAACTCCCGAGCTCAAGTGATCCTCCTGCCTCAGCCTCCGAAGGTGCTGGACTTACAGGTATGAGCCACTGTGCCCAGCCAAAGTCAGAATTTTACATCATTTTTAAATAGGTGTAGTGGTGCATGCCTGTAGTCCCAGCTACTCAGAAGGCTGAGGCAGAAGGATCACTTTGAACCCAGGAAGTTGAGGTTGCAGTGAGCCATGATCATGCCAGTACACTTAGTGAGTCTTTCTCTCTCATTCCTATATCATATATAAAATGATGTATATGTATCATTTTAGTACTTATAAGTATCTATGATAAAACTCAGGACCTGTTAAATTATAACAAGTTCTGAATTAGTAGGGCCTGAATTACTGAGGTTTTTCTCATCTGAGGAGACCCTTCCCTGCCAAAACCAAGAAAATAAACTACAAAAGCATCCCCTGTTCCAAAGTCTGCATTTTAAAATACCTGTTCTGCTCTGGGAAATCCTAAGAACTTTGTGCATCTGAAGACTCAAGTTCCCTGTTGGGGGTATGAAAGTGGAAGAATCAAAGAAAGCTTCGGTTCTTTATCCTTCTCAACTTTGTCTTTCAAGGCAGAGTAGCACTTTGAGATAACTGTGGCTCTCGCAAGGCCCCAACTTATGTAAGATTACTTACAAGTCACACATAACAGTGTCATTTTTCTTGACCACCCAGTTTCAAACTTCAGGCTGATGTATCCACTAGGCTTGTTCCTTCCATTATTGCCTTGGCAAAAATGTCTAGTCAGTATTGGTCTCTCTCTTTCCTAACTACTCCTTTTTATTTACTGTATATACTAGAAGATCTAACATTTGATTCCATTCAATCAATTACTTTCTTGCATTACTCTCTAATTGTTTTATGGGTGTGCTTATCTTTCCTCTTCAAAGAAGAGCTCTTTGAGATCAAAGAACCATGTCTTATATTCTGTAATTGTCCATTTTATTCCTCTAAGTACTACTTACAAGGCTGGGCACACACAGGTACTTAATGTAAATGCATAGAATGAATGCTGCTGCCTGAGATTTGATCTCTCAGCTCCTATCCCATTTAGCCATCTGGAAAGGATTCAGAGGCCACACATTTGAGAATCTTACTTCTAATATGAAGGCTAACCATAAGTCTGCCCAAGTCAATTCAGATTCCTGTTTATTGCAATTTGCTAGTATATCTGTCGCTCTAAAATATGTGAGTTAATATTTTGGCTTTTGTGAGAATCGAAAGAGAAAAAGCCAAAACAAAGAAAGACTCTGACCTTCTGAGGAATCTGCTCAGAAATAAAAAGTTCTATCTTATGTTACTTAGGTCCCAAGTATTAATATTTATTTTCTCATGAAATGTGAGATCTGGATAGCCTCACTAATTCCTTTGCATAAGTTTTGGTTCACAGCCTAGTCCAAATAAAATTAAAATGACTGCTACCCAAACAGGCTGCTGGAGAATGACATTTACCATATGAAAAAACCTATCTCTTCTCAGGCTTCATGGAAAACTTACTTCCTAAAGAGGTATAATGGTGGTCAGTAACATCATCTATTGAAGAGCCTTGACAGACTAGTGGGGAGAGACCTGGAATCTCATTAGAGAAATGGAGTGAAACTCAAACAGGGGGATTAAGGCCTAAGTAAGGATTTTTAAAATTTATGATATGCTGTATGCTGTATTATTAGACTCTTTTTGGGGGGACTGATCAGGCTTCCTTTCTCATGTGTTGATGAGGCTGTTTTTTTTTTTTTTTAAATCATCTGAATGTATTTCATAGTTTCAGATGGCTGCACACATCTGTGTGAACCTAAAACTCCAAGCCATGAGAAAAGTAAAAATAGATACTAAATGTGAGAAATGTGACCCACATGCTAAAGCCACACGAGCTTTAGAGCTCCTCATTCCCCTGTTGGTCATTTTCATCACATGTGGTACACAGCATGTGAAAGGCTAGATGGAGAGTATGCCTGAGCCTGCAAATGCATTTATGAATCACAAGACTTTATGAATTATAAAATGGCTTGCCTTACATATTTTATGGAGGCCTTAGTATATCCATATATTTCCTTCCATAACGTGAGTTCCCAAAAGATCCAGAAATTCTTCAGAAGCTGGGAATATTCACAAAGGGGAGGTACAGGCCTGCATAGAGATGCTAAGAGCTTTAAAATTCTAATATTAGGTGGCACAATAGAGACAACAAAAGATGAGTCTGTTTCTATCATGTAATGAATTTAATGGTTTTTCTTTTACAATATAGTGAAGTATACTGCAGTATGTGAGGTGGCATTACATGATATCATTTTTACATGCCTTAAATTGATAGGGTAGTCACAATCTGCCATATGAGATTTTTCAGAAATGTTTATAAAATGAACTGAATGTAAGTACTATATTTGATTATACTTAACTGTTTTTGTTCTGTATATATTAAGTAGTTCTGTATGTATTGAGTAGTTGTATATCAAGACTTATGATGAAGACATATGTGATTTAATACCTGCTTTGAAAAGCTAATTTTTCCTTGGAAGTATGCTCTTTTACACATACGTATACCAGGTCACATGGATGCCTGTTTTTTTCCCTGCGTAAGACAGTGCTTTTGGTACTGCTCTGATTCTGAATGTATGTAATCACCCAGTGCATCTGAGAGGTCATGTACTATGGATGTTTCTTTTAGGATGTTACAGAAAAATTAGACCTTTTTTTTTTTTTTTTTTTTTTTTAAGGGGGATCCTTGTGATAGTTGGAATTTCTAAAATGCCTCCCCAAAATGTCCTCACCTAATCTCTAGACCCCACGTGTATGACAAGATAGCTCTCCCATGATTGTTATGTTACATAGCACAGTTGACCTTAAATTAGGGAGGTTTTTTCTGGGTGGGCCTGAGCTAATCACATGAGTCTGTAAAGGCCTAGAGCCTTCTCAGCAGATGATGGAAGGGGAAGCCAGAGAAATGTGAAGTGTGAAAAGAACTCAGTGCTTCATTGCTGGTTTGAAAACCAGAGGGGGTGTGTGAAAAGGAATATAGGAGCTTCTACAAGCAGTAAGCAGCCACCACCCTGCAAGGCAGTGGGTACCTGAAACCACATAGGACTAGATTTCTGCCAACAGCCTGGATGATCTTGAAGTAGATCTTTCCTCAGATACTCCTGATAAAAGCCAGCAGCAGACTCCTTGATTTTAGACCACTGAGAACTTGAGGTAGGAACCTAGCAGAGCTGTGCAGACTTTTGACCTACAAAACTGTGAGATAATAAATGGATTTTCAAGCCACTAAATTTTGTTTTGGCAGCAATAGAAAACAATGAAATTGGCGGGTGCAGTGGCTCATGCCTGTAATCCTAGCACTTTGGGAGGCCAAGGTGGGTGGATCACCTGAGGTCAAGAGTTCAAGACCAGCCTGGCCATCATGGTGAAACCCCATCTTTTATTAAAAAAAAAAAAAAAATGCCGGGCGCGGTGGTACTCAGGAGGCTTAGGTGGGAGGATCGCTTGAGCCCAGGAGTTCTGGGCTGCAGTGCGCTATGCTGATCGGGTGTCCGCACGAAGTTCGGCGTCAATATGGTGACCTCCTGGGTGTGGGGGCCCACCAGGTTGCCTAAGGAGGGGTGAACCGGCTCAGGTGGGAAACGGAGCACGTCAAAACTCCTGTGCTGATCAGTAGTGGGATCACACCAGTGAATAGCCACTGCACTCCAGCCTGGGCAACATAGTGAGACCTTGTCTATAAAAAAAAAAAGAAAACAATGAAATTGAAAATTTGATATTAAGGAAATATTAATTTTTAAATACAAAAATACCAGCATAGGCCTTATTGTCATTGTCTCCTACTGTCACATCTTTGCAAAAATCTTGGAAATTCTTGTTCTACCCTCACATTTATTTCCAGGTTGTTCAGGATCCCCATATAAATTACTGGAACAATGCAGGCTCCACTTTAAAGTCAGAGACTGGTAGACTCTCTTAATTTCAAGTTTCCTAAGAATCTCGTCTGTTTAAATTGTGAAGAGTTCTCTTCTTAAGATAGAAGGCTGGGGCCAGGCATGGAGGCTCACGGCTGTAATCACAGCACTTTGGGAGGCCGAGGTGGGCGGATCATGAGGTCAAGAGATTGAGACTATCCTGGCCAACGAGGTAAAACCCGTCTCTACTAAAATACAAAAATAAGCTAGGTATGGTGATGTGCACCTGTAGTCCCATCTAGTCAGGAGGCTGAGGCAAGGGGAATCGCTTGAGCCTGGGAGGCAGAGATTGCAGTGAGCCGAGATCGTGCCACTGCACTCCTGCCTAAGCGACAGAACAAGACACTGTCTAAAAAAAAAATAGAAGGCTGGAAAACTTTTGTCTTTCTTGGACATATAAAACCAGAATGACTCTTAAACTCAAAAGTTACAAAATTATACTATTTTGCAATTAACTCAGACCATCATGAGGTTTGTAGTACCTCTGAAAATTTGAAGGGTCCTTGCTGCAGCCGCACTCACATTATTGGCATATTCATCATCAGTCAATATTCTGAGAGCACTGAAGGGAAAGAAAATGGTTTCTGTAGGCCATCCCAGAATAGCTCAAATTGTTTCTCCTGGCTCAGCTAGTACACAAGAACATAATATAAAATGTTCCTTCTGCTTAGTCCCTCATCGGGGAAAATGTAAATAGAAGTTTTTTCCCATTGCTGTGGGGTCAAGCCATGACTCCAAAAGGAACATGAGTTAAACCAGTTTCAGCCTTGGCAGCGGACATGTGACTTGGTCTCATTCCTTTCCCTTGGGCCCAGCTTTCCTGAGCCACAATTTTATTTTAAACTTGGTAGAAGGAATTTGGTTTTAATTATGTGCCTTCCTGAACTCCTGATAACTTTCAAGTTAAAGCTTTTGTAGGGATTTTTCTAAGCCAGTCTCTGATGTTTTGAGGGACCTACACATTTCACAAATCAAAACCAGTCCGGTTTCTGTCCCTTTCTAGGATTGCCATCTGAATTAATGGTGATCTTCATTCTGTTCTTTTATTAGAAACAGGCCCAAGCAATGAGATTATTATGGGAGAATTTCAAGAGGTATGAAAGGAAGAAGCCTGCTTCTTAGTTTTGGGACATTTTTTAAACTGTGGTCTATCTAGCTAATCATTCTTTTTACCTCTACTCTCTGTGTTCATACTGGTTTCCGAGCAGCTTTTAGACTCTTTTCCTCCAGAGTCTCATGCACATTATCTATTGCCCCCAATGGGGCCATAAAAGCTGTGAAAGTAATTCTTTCTTTGAACAGTTTCTATCTAGTTCAGACACACCAGAGAGTCTCATTTTAGTTGCCATCATTTGTCTTCAATAGAAGGTAGAGCAAAACAATCTTTAACAAAAGCGTTTGTAGAAGTTCTAAGACTTCCAGATTGGCACATACAACATAATAAATTTGTAAATTAACCTATCAATTGGATAAAAGATGCCTTTTCTAAAATATATGATATCATCATGTGCAGATAAGCTATTCAGACTCTACTTACAGAGTAGAATAACTTGTTTTTGAGAGAGAGGGAGTGTACAGAGGTGAGAGGATGGAAGGATGGGACCATTCCCAGAGCACAGACATTCCACATTCCTAGCCTCTGAAGGATCATCGATTTGGCTGGAGTCCCTAAGCCCTGTGTTCTAGGACTTCCCCTTATTTGCTGCCCACTTGGCTGACCTCTTCTCTGGGAGAAGCTTCCGTGTTCTTTCCCTACCCTATGTTCTGCTTGTCTCTTCTGATGTCACTTCCTGGCTCACTATTCCCCTGAGATCATTTAGGCAAAACTCCCACTTTGTCTTACCTCCTGCTCCCTAGATTTACTTGGTAGTCTCCCTGCAGGGTTGGCAGTCATGTCAGCCTAACAGTTGATTTGATCTGTGCTTAGTTTGAATGACAGCAGGACGAAGAGGAAAAATTAAAGTTAAATCTTCTGTATCAATCCAGCCACTCTGCCTCTTTACCTAGGAAACTCCGACTTCTCTTTCCCTAAATCCAACTTGTGTTTTTTCATCAAACCCCAGATTATTCAGGGTATCAAGAAGCCAAGCAAAACAATAGTTTCTAGAGGTATTCCACCAGTGAAAATTAGGAAGTGTGATCTATAAACCTAGGCCATTTTATCAGAATTGGGGGAATTAAACATTAAACCCTATATACTTTTAAGCTATCTTGCCTTACTCTTTTTAGGCTAGAAACCTGAAAGGAAACCATTTCTGTTACAGTGAGAGGAAGTCACCCTTAGTCCAGTTTTCTTCCTTAATAATATTGTTTGTATCAAGGTAACTGTGTTACCTCTACTGCATCCACATCTCACTAATCTCTGAGGTTTTAGGAGATTTATACGCTCTCCTGTAATTGGTAGGGTTGACTTCCCCAGAATATTGCTAAGGCTAGACCCTGAAGACAATAATATTTGAAAACAACAGCAGTAACAACAAGGATTCCACGTAGCTCCAAAAATCAGGTAAAAGCTGGAGGGAATGTTAGAGGAAAGATCGAGGATTAACTTGCAAACTCTGTTTTCTCTGATATCTGGATCTAGGTAAATTGTCTACCATCTTGTCTGCTGGATCACTCATCACCTACACATTTTATAAAAGGTTACCCAAAAAGAAATTTTTAACCAGGAATCTTAACAAGCCTTTAAACGCTAATAAGCAGCAGACTCTGGTGTTTGCTTTTAGTTACTCCTAACAAGCAAAAGAGTATCAGTCATCAACTTCCTAGGTGGCTGTAGGGAATACCTCCTTATTCCTACAGTAAGTCTATATGGACAAAAACTGATGTGGCAATCACAAGTGTGAACACCATTATCATTGCCTTCCTCCATGAGCTCTCTTCGGTGAAAAAATTAATTCAGGTCTTTTGAAAACCCTCTGGGATCTGCCTTTTCGTATCCAGGAACCCTGTGGGCTTTTTCTGATTGCTGCTTGATAGTGCTAACTATTTTTTCTGTTTTTTAATTTTTAAGTGTTTGTATTTTATGTCAACCTCCTCAGTGAAGTTCATACAGTATACACAGCCATACTCTACAGTCACATGTCTGTCTGAGAACTTTCTTGGCTTAATTGTGCTTCCAGAACATTCTAAATGAAAAGAATTAATTACATGTCATTTAACAAATAAAGTAATGGAAATTATTAGCATTTGATATATAGATAATAGCTAAGATTGATGCTTGGTAAAATCCTAATTTTCCTGTTTTAATGGAAAAAACAAAAAACACTTGTTTCTTCATCATAGAGGCAGCTGCCAGTCTACACAGAAGAATTTAAAGCTAAAGATACAGTAAAATCTTACCCAACAAATATATTTACAAAAAAGAAACAAAACAAAAAAAAAATTCAAGTTAGGTTTCACATTTCAAGGAAAAGTCAGCAAATAAGCATGATTTAATTGTCGGAAAGTTAGGCTTCAGTCTGTGCACACCATGCAGACATGGGATCACAGTTCAATAGGAAGAAGAAAAAGAAAACCCAAGGGACCAGTTTGATTGTAAATGGGTCATTTTTCCATACCTAAGAGGGTGTGGAAAGTCCATCTTTGGAGAGAGTGTCAAGAATTCTATTCCCATATGAAGGGTATAATTTGAAGGCCATTCTACCCAGAATCACTGAGAGAAACTAAATGGCCTTCTAAATTATTGTTTTATTTGGTTGCATGTGGACTCAGTTCCCTTAAACAAAAGTTTGAAGCTTTGTTACTTCATACCTTGTTACTCTAACCAGCATCAATAGCCCATATATATATATATATATATTTTTTTTTTTTTTTTTTTTTTTGGAGACAGAGTCTCACTCTGTCTCCCAGGCTGGAGTGCAGTGGCGCTATCTCTACTCACTGCAACCTCCACCTCCTGGGCTGAAGCAATTCTCATGCCTAAGCCTCTCAAGTAGCTGGAACTATAGGCATGTGCTACCACACCCAGCTAATTTTTGTATTTTTAGTAGAGACAGGTTTTGCCATGTTGGCCAGGCTAGTCTGGAACTACTGACCTCAAGTGATCTGCCCACCTCAGCCTCCCAAAGTGCTGGTATTACAGGCGTGAGCCACTGCACCTGGCCTAATATAATATTCTTAATATTCTTACATTTAAAAAATGAAAGCAGAGGAATGGTGGGGGGAAGCTGACATTTTAAGAGTCCACTTCCTTGTAGTTATCATAGTTAATTCTTACTGGTACAATAAGTGGTAACTTGCCAAGGTCACATTGCTAGATGTCAGAGCAGAAATTTGAACTCAGGTCCAGCCAAGGGCAGCACACTTCTCAGAAGCATTAACAATTCAGTTTGTAGCAGGAGCGGCCGCGGGAAACGGATCTCTTGGACACCGAAT
This sequence comes from Sapajus apella, assembly GCF_009761245.1. NCBI lineage: Eukaryota > Metazoa > Chordata > Mammalia > Primates > Cebidae > Sapajus > Sapajus apella. Next base: position 6,148,418 of record NW_022436962.1, read on the forward strand.
ACAGGAGGAAGGAATTTATTTCAGCTGGGAGCAAGGTGGCATAGGTGCCTAACAGCCAAGCTCGTCTAACAAAGGGAAGTTCAGCCTTTATATAGGCTTATACTTTAGATGTTACACGTGGAAGAATCTTAGGTTCATAGTTTTAGGACTCACATGTGAAAAGGTTTCTGGTTTGATCTTGTTTTAAGTAAAAATAGTGCCTTCTGGAGAGTTTCCGCAAGGCCTAGCCTGTTGTTTTCAGGAAGGAGATTCAGGAGGCACCAGCTGGCCTGCTCTCTCTTTTATTGAGATGCACAGTGGATGACAGAGGGGGAGGGAATCCCAAATGCCTGGGTCTCCCTCCTCAAGTTCAGTGAGTGTTTATTGAACACCTGTCGTGTTCTGGCCCTGTAGGTACTAAAAATATAACTAGGAATAAGATGGAATTTTAGAGAAACTTTCCCTCCATAACAGTATGTTTTTGTTTTTTTTTTAAATGTATGTATCTATTCTGGGTCTTTGTTACCAGGAAAAAAAAAATGTGAGTTTGTATGTGTTTCTCTAATATGATCATCCCAAAACTCATATCTTTTAGGTTTTCTTAGTTGGAGCCAATGGGTTACCACTGTTATCTCCATAGCACATATTCTCATGTTTTTTCCTACATTGCTTCAGGCAAACTTGTTAATTATGTTCACAGTGCTCTCCTGGTTCTGTGGTGAAACTTGGTCTGCTTCTTCCTCAGTGCCTTCTCTACAGGGCTCTGCACAGAGTGGGTTCTTAAATACAATAGATGCTTTGCATTTGCTGGTGTGGAGTTCAGTCTCAATTATTCACAAGTATTTGACATGTCGCAGTAACTAGTTTTCCTGGACTATGAATTTTAATTCACCTAGATGCTAGGTCTTCTCACAAAGCTGATGAGTGACTTAACCCATAGCCCAGAATCTCAACTTCACTTGCATACTTTTTTTTTTGAGACAAGGCCTCACTCTGTCACCCAGACTGGAGTGCAGTGGCTTGAACACAGCTCACTGCAGCCTCAACCTCTTGTGCTCAAGTGATCCTCCTGCCTCAGCTTTCAATGTAGCAAGGATCACAGGTGCACACCACCATGCCCAGCTAACTTTTTAAAAATTATTTTGTAGAGATGGGGTTTTACCACGTTGCCCAGACTGGTCTTGAAGTCCTGGGCTCAAGTGATCCTCCTGCCTCAGCCCACCAAAGCCCTGGGATTACAGGCGTGAGCCACTGCATCCAGCCCAATATATATGTTAGTTCTTGAGAGGTGATTAAAATTTAGTTTCTTTTTTGAAAAAAGGTATCAAGAAAAAAAACTTTAAAGTTGAGAAAGTAGGCTTTGATAGTGTGGGGTATACATATGAGTGCCACTGGCGATTAGGTATATAAATGTGGGACAAGAAAAATGCCTGGAATTGTCCTGAATTTTAGATTTCCGACTTTCAGTATTCTCAACTCAATGTATGAGAATATACCATATACTTAATGAGTCTTAATGATTCTCCCACCTCAAATAGAGGCATGTCTCCATGTTAAAAAACAAAACAAAACAAAAAAACTTTCATTTAGTACAGTGGTATTTATCCAGGGCTGTACAGCAGAATCACTGGGGTACTTTTTAAAAATACATATAGGAAGGCTGCATTCTAGACCTACTGAAACAGAATGTCCAGTATTGAGGCTTTTGCAAAAGTGTGCGAGATTATTCTGATGAGTACAATCCCTAATTTAAAGAGAGATTGCATTAAGAAATGCCATCTTTTATCAAGGTGACTCTGTTCAGTCCTCTTTAGTCAGATGTGCTGTCACTGTATACTTCTCCTGGACAGCTGTAGGGTGTGGTGTATTGGGTTGTCCTGCTGTGTTGTTTGACAAACCAGTGGCTTCCAGGGACTGTTTAATGCAAAGCAGTGTCATTAAGCAACTCCTCAAAAGTTCAAGGATTCATTATCCATTTTGTAGATTACTGGACCTTTGTTTCCTCTTCCTCCTCTTGTCTGTCTTGAAGATTTTGTTTAACAATTCAAAAAAAAATAATTAAATGGATTTAAATCAATTGAATTTTTATTTGCCAGAGTTCTTAAAAAAAAAAAAAAGAATGAAGGGATAGGAGGGTAAAGTTCATCTACAGTAAAAACAAATATCAAACACAGACATAAGCACTTTTTGTTGTTTGATTTGTTTACAATGACCAAGCTTACCGGCTGTATCTATAAAACTCCTTTCATTTGAGACCTCAGAGTACTTTGTTTTTACCAGCATCCTAGGGACTAGGATGGGAGTTTCTCCCCTCTCCCTTACTCTTCTACTTTCACTAGCAACCTGGGAGAAACTGAGGAAGTCTCTTGAGTTTTAATATTTGTAGTTGCAGTATTCACTCAGGGCAAGGTTGGGAGTTTGTGAACTGAAGGAAATTAATAGAATGAATTTTGAGATCCAGAGAGGCCAAATGTCACATAGAAAGTCAATGAGTCCCTCCTAGAACAAAAGCCTGGCTAGTTAGTTGGGAGGGGGAGGGGAGGGAAGAAATTTTTAATCATTTTACATTTTACTAACTTCCAGTTTAAAACAATGCTGGCCCTGATGCCTCAAATCTAGTAAGTCATGGCATACAAAGAAGTGTGAACTAGGGCTGTTGCCTTTTGTGTAGTCAATTTTGATTGCTTTTCTTAAATGGCACCCACATCTCCAGCTGTGAAATTCAGCCATCTGATTTGAAAAGTGCATTTATAGATGGAAATAATACAAATCAGTCTCTTGCTAATGCTGTTTTCTTTTCTTTTTTCTTTTTTTGTTTTTGTTTTTGTCTCCTTTCTCTAGCATGAAAGACTTTCTAGGTAAGAACTCAGCCTGTTTTATATGCATGCTTAATACTTGTGAGTGGAATGCATGTCTAATTAAACCTAGCTGTATGTAATAATTCAGTAATGTTTCTCACATCCTTTCCTTCCTTTTCATTTCCACAGCCATCACAATAATTTACCTTCCTGCCTCCAGATTCTCCTCTTTCCAATTCACCTTGTAGACTTCCACTAGATTAATTTTTTTAAAGCACCAGTGTACCAGGCACCATGCTAGGTATTAGGGAAACAACATGAATAAGACAGTATCCTTAACCTTCAATTAGCTAGTGAGCCACTAGAGAGACAGATCATTTCAATAGAACTTAATCAGTGCCCATTAAAAGTATGACAGGTGTTCTGAGCACAAAGAAGAGCAGTTAACCTAATTTGGTGGTTCAGATTGAGGTTAGATACTGTTATTTAATAGTGGATCCAGCAAAATACCTTGTGCCTAGATGGTGCTCATTAGTAGTTTGTTGAATGAAGGAACTAAAGACCTCTTTTGCAATTGCTGAAAAATTAAGAAAAGATATCAAAGGTTGGGGAATGACCCTTTGCAGTTTTTCACCTAGTATCTAAGGTTACAAAACTGATCTTCTGAAAGAAGAAACTAAATAAAAAATAATAGACTACAGAGCCAAAACTTGGAATCTTTCTTTTTCTACTGTTCCTCTGATGGGTAAATTAAGAAACTGGGGGAAGATGTGGTTATGGGAGCATAGGGCAAATGAGTTTCCTTATACTTTGTTGGGTATTGAGCTGGTTCTGCCTTATTAATAATTCTAAATTTTACATATGTTTTTCCTCTGCTTGTCCTCTCAGCAGGCAGCAGCTGAAGACAAATCATTTACTTCTAACCTAGCAGAAAATTACTTAGTTTTGCAAAATTGTTGGAGAGTGTTATTTTACTGTAGTTAATCTTTTGTGAACTCTCTTGTATTTATAATGGTGATTTGTGAAAGGAAACTTTTCCTCACAGACTTCAAAGTATGCTGTGAAACTGTATTGATTAAAACAGTGAAGCACTAGTTCAAGAATAAACAAAGAGACCTATGGAATACAATCCATAGCCCTTAAAAAATCACATGTATAAGGTGACTTCATCTCAATGAGGAAATAATTATTCAATAAGTGATCATTAGGACAGTTGACTGTTTGACCAACTATATCCTTCCCTTCAGCCATACCAAAAAACAAACAAATGGATTTCAGATGGATTACAATTTGTAAGAGAAAAGTGTTTTATCATAAAAGTTAGCAGAAGAGAATATTTTATAATCTTTATATAGGAAAAGCCTTTTCAAGTGTGATACCGTTACTGGAAACGGGTCCCAATTCAGACCCCAAGAGAGAGTTCTTGAATCTCACTCAAGAAAAAATTCAGGGAGAATCCATAAAGTGAAAGCAAGTTTATTAGGAAAGTAAAAGAATAAAGAATGGCTACTCCATAGACAGAGCAGCCTCAAGGGCTACTGGTTTCCCATTTTTATGGTTATTTCTTGATTATATGCTAAACAAGGGGTGGATTATTCATGCCTCCCCTTTTAGACCATACAGGGTAACCTCCTGATACTGCCATGGCATTCGTAAACCGTCATGGCACTGGTGGGAGTGTAGTAGTCAGGACAGCCAGAGGTCACTCTTGTTGCCATCTTGCTTTTGGTGGGCTTTGGCTGGCCTTTTTACTGCAGCCCTGCCACCGGCTTTATTAGCAAGGTCTTTATGACCTCTATCTTGTGCCAACATCCTCTCTCATTCTGTGAATTAGAATGCCTTAACCGTCTGGGAATGCAGCCCAGTAGGTCTCAACCTCATTTTACCCAATCCCTATTCAAGATGGAGTTGCTCTGGTTCATATGCCTCTGACAATACCATAAAGATAAAAATCATCAAATTATCTAAAATTTAAAATTTCTAAGTAAAAGACACTATAAAGAGACAAAAAGTGAAGTGAGGAAAAAATATTTGCAGCCTGTATTAGTTTTAAAAGCCCTACTATATAGGAGGCTCCCCCACTATAAGAAAAAAAAGATGATTACCCTACTGAACAAAGGCTATGAATTGACAATTCAGAAACAAACAAAAAAAATGAAATATAAATAACCAAAGATATTGATCATTCATAATGATTTTAAAATATTAGCTGGGCACAGTGGCTCAACGCCTGTAATCCCAGCACTTTGGGAGGCTAAGGTGGGAGGATCACGAAGTCAGAAGGTCGAGAACAGTCTGGCCAATATGGTGAAACCCCATCTCTACTAAATAATACAAAAATTAGCCAGGCAGGGTGGCGTGCGCCTGTAATCCCAGCTACTGGGGAAGCTGAGGTAGGAGAATTGCTTGAACCTGGGAGGTGGAGGTTGCAGTGAGCCGAGATCACACTACTGCACTCCAGCCTGGGTGACAGAGCGAGACTGTCTCAAAATAAATAAATAAAATAAAATATTTAAATTAATGACATATCATATTTCTACTATTGGATTAGAAAGGATTAAATCTCCCTGGAGGACAATATGACAATATATATATATATCAGCATTTAAAATATATTTACCCCTTGACCAAACAAATCTTAAGATTTATCCTAATAAGATAATTGGACAAAGGCACTAAGGTTTATGGATAAGTCTGCTCATTTTAGCATTGTTTGTAATAGCTAAAGATTTTGAAAAATCTAAGTGTTTATCAATAGAAGATTAGTTAAATTACCTTACAGGCATGCAATGGAGAAGACTGCAGTCTTTTTTTTTTTTTTTTAATGAGGCAAATCTATTTTTACTTAGATGGCAAGTTGCCCACAATCATAGTGGTAAGTATAGAGAGGAGGAGGAGTTAGACAGCAGTGTATATTATCTGAATTTATTTATAGAAATATGTATTTTAACATATTGATATACTTGACATTCTGAAAGGGTATGAACTAAACAGTTAAAAGTGCTATTTCTTTTTCTTTTTTTTCTTTTTTTTTTTTTTTTGAGACAGTCTTGCCCTGTTGCCCAAGCCATAGTGGAATGGTGTGATCTTGGCCCACTGCAACCTCTGCCTACCAGGTTCAAGTTATTCTCCTGCCTTAGCCTCCCAAGTAGCTGGGATTACAGGTGTCTGCCACCACGCCTGGCTAATTTTTTATATCTTTTGTAGAGATGGGGTTTCACTATGTTGGCCAGGCTGGTCTCAAACTCCTGACCTTGTGATCCTCCCACCTCAGCCTCCCAAAGTGCTGGGATTACAGGCTTGAGCCACCATGCCTGGCCAAAGTGGTTATTTCTTAGGTAGGATTATGGGGTGACCCTGTCACTTACAACTTTACATACTTCAGTATTAACTTTTTTACAAGCATATATGGCTTTTATAATCAGGAAACTCAATAAAGAGATTTCTATTAACAAAAAAAAGAAAAAGAATGTTTTGAAGAACGTGGGACTTAGCATCTCTGCAAATGAAAAGTGTATTGTTATTAGGAGCTAATTACTTTGCCTCTACCTTCTCTGTGTCTTCCTTACTGCCCTTCTACCTCTTCTAGTACTTACTTCATCTTCGTATCTACCACAGGACAGACACATCAGATGCAAGTTTCACATTTGCGACTCTTCAAACCATCCCAGTTCAGGATGTAGCACTCTGCAGGGCTGATTTCAGTTTCATAAGTGCTGCCTTTTAATTTGTTAAGAGCAAAGTCTGAGAAAAATATAAAACAGTGTTAAGGATTAGGGTGATAGCTGTACACTTAAACAGGTAATCAGCCGGGAGATCCCTCTCTTAATGAGCTTACCAATACTGGAAATAAAAACGCTATCAACTCTAAGAGCTCAGTTACTAAAATACGTAGAAAATCTAATCACAGGCACAGCACTCTTGATGTGGAGTATAGATAAAATGGTAGAAAACTAGCTCATTGGGCACTGTGTTAGTATCCCTAAAATGTTTGGGATTCCAGAAAACCTGTAGAGCACCTAAAAGACGTATGTACCATGCCCTTAGTGGCTGTTTCTTTCCTATTCAACCTCCAGCTCAGATCTCTAAGTCCATATGTTTCTGATTCAGTGACATTTCATTGTAATCATTTTTCCAAGAGCCATTGAAATTCAAGAAACCTTAACTTTTGAAAGCACACTTTTGAGGGAAGCTGTTCAATCCTAAACTAATTTGAAAAGCTCTTAAGATTTAAGTCAGCACATAGGTCCAAACCACTAATTTTTCGATAAGCTTCATTCTTGGCAAATGATGGTCGGCCTCCCTCTCCAAGCTTGTGCAGTTTAGCCCTGAGGTCTGGGAATGCTGGCAGAGGATTGAAGGAAAGAATGTTATGAGTTGTTTCTGGCCAGGGCTCTGAAATACTTAGCAAAGGCTCAAACTCCCCTGGAGCATTACCTCCCCCCGCCCGCCACCACTTTGTTCTCAAAACCAATTTTTACCTTTAATATTATCTCCCACAGGTTGGAATCAGGAGGTAGTAATCCTACAACCAGTGATTCTTATGGTGACCGGGCTTCAGCAAGAGCCCGTCGGGAGGCCCGGGAGGCCCGTCTAGCCACCCTGACCAGCCGTGTAGAAGAAGACAGCAACAGAGATTATAAAAAAGTAGGCTCTTTATTCAATTTTCCAGTTCTTGGGTGACGTATAAACCTCTCAGCCTTTCCCCACTGCACCCAGAAAAATTACTGTAGTTTTGAATAATCAGAAGAAAAGATAAGTAATAATTCCTTGCAGTTTTCTGGGTTTACTTCTCCTCTGCAAAAAGCTAAGGACTCCTTCATATATTGAAGTGTGTTTTGTTTGTTTGTTTTTTGAGACAGGGTCTCACTCTGTTACCCAGGCTATGTGCAGTGGTGCAATCATAACCAACTGCACTCTCGAACTCCTGGGTTTATGGGATCCTCCTGCCACAGCCTGCCGAGTAGCTAGAACTACAGCCATGCACCACCACACATGGCTAAATTTTTAATTTTTTTGTGGGGATTGGGTCTCACTATATTGCCCAGGCTGGCCTTGAATTCCTGGCAACAAGCAGTCCTCCCACCTCAGCCTCCCAAAGTGCTAGGAATACAGACGTGAGCCACCATGCCCAGCGACATATTTAGTGCAGTAAATACATAGAATCAGATATTTGGAAGTGTAAGAAATTAAGACTATAAAAAGGATTTTAAAAACCTAATGCTGTCTCTGAGTCCCTGAGAATCATGTGGTAGACTGTTATTTTTAACAAACACGTGCTTCTAATAAGGTCCTGTGAATATCAACTAAATACTACTTTGTGTTAGTTAAAAAAAGAAAAAAGAAAATCATCATCACTTTACAAGTTTATTTCCTTTGTTCTTATAGAATAGTACCTAGCTCTAAGAGTAGACTTTAAAACTTTCCCTTTCAGGTGTTTGAGATACCAGGAAAAAATATTTTTGTTAAGAAAAGTTTAGGACGGGCATGGTGGTTCAGACCTGTAATCACAGCATGTTGGGAGGGTGAGGTGGGATGATCACTTGAGCCCAGGAGTTCAACACCAGCCTGGGCAACATAGTGGGACCCCCATCTCTACAAAATATTGAAAAATTAGCTGGGCATGGTGGCTCATGCCTGTAGTCCCAGCTACTCAGGAGGTTAAGGCAGGAGGATTGCTTGAGCCTGGGATGTCAAGGCTGCAGTGAGGTGTGGTCATGACACTGCCCTCCAGCCTGGGTGACAGAGGGAGACCCTGTCTCAAAAGGGAATAAAGAGTTCCTGTTCTGTTAATGTTTTGTTAAGCAGAACTTGACTAAAATCAATACACACGCTAGGCTGGTTCCAAAAAAATAATTCTCTTTTTCATTGTTTTTTTGAGCAGTGAAAATGTCCCATAGGATAAAATGGAATGACTGTTTTTCCCCCAGAGATTAACATTATTGAAGTTGGAGCATCGTCATTCTCTTTGTGTTCATCACTTTGAAAAAGCAAGAGACCAGTTGGCTGAATGTACTCTGCTCCCTACACTTCCTTCATCTTCTCTATCTACTATACAGTGGTGGCTTGGGGCACAGAGCCCTGGGCATTCTCAAGTGATGAAATGGTGTGAATTCTAACGTGAGCCCTGATCCTCTTTTTCGCCCTCCTCTAGCTCTATGAGAGTGCCCTGACTGAAAATCAAAAACTGAAAACAAAACTTCAGGAGGCCCAGCTAGAGCTAGCAGATATAAAATCCAAGCTTGAGAAGGTGGCCCAGGTAAGAGGGAAGAAGAAGAAAAAAGATGGGAACCAAGGGTTGATGTAAGGAAGCAAACTGGACTAGGGCTGTAAGGGTCAGGAAGTGAGATAGAGTCAAGATCAGGCCTTCTCAGGGGCAATGACATAGAAGCTTCTTAGATTCTAATTTGATTTTAGGTTTCAGTCAGTGTTTAACTTAAAATTAAAAACTGATAATTCAGTGAACAATTCCTGATGGTCTGAATTCTAATTATTAATACTATAGATCATCATCTACTTCTTTCTTAGTAGAAAAGTATAAACCAGAACTACAAAGCTAATCCTAGACAGTTTCTCTTGTCTTGTTCATTATGTTTCAGTTCAGTTTATCTACACATCACCACTGGTAGAGAGACAAGCAAGACACTATTAAACCTAGGGCAGAGAGGTAATAAATTAAGCCTAGAGAAATAAGTGGTTTGCTTATGCCATACAACAAATCAAAGGCAAAGGTGGTGTCACAACATAGGATTAAGTCCCAAAGCAAAGATTCTGTAGCATATGTTATCTCCCCAAGCCACTACTCTTTTTCAGCCTACAAATAAGGAATATTAGTGGCAGAAAGACTAATAACCCATATCCTCTCACTGCCAGGTCTGATTTAATTAGATGATGCTTTAGAGGATGCTGGAGGTAATAACCTCATCACCAGTGAAACAAACTGCTGAAAGCTAAAGCAAGCACTGCCTTAGGTTATTGCTGAGTTAACAGGAAACCTATTATTTCCCTCCTAGAATGCCTGGGGACTCAGAATTTGAAAGCTGAAGTTAAATGATTCTTTACCAGGAAGGCTTGAAATGAAAACCAGAGGTGGCTAGTCATTCTGGCAATATGACTGGCTATAAAAAAGCAAAGACTAAAATGCTAGGGTTGTACGGTACCAAGTACATGGAGTTTGGAGGGCAGGGGTAGCTGAGTACCCTCTAATCATCCTATTGTAACCCTTCTGGAATTGGATGAGCAGGAGGGTGCCAACACTTGCAAGACACCCCCACAGAGCTGCGTAGAACCCTAGCAAGACAGCCAGGATGCTCACTTTCTGGAGCAGGGCTTGCCCAGGTACAAAATGGTTGGCCTGTCCTGTGAACTGCCTGTCAGCTTAGAAGAGCCACCCTCTTCTTCCTGATTATAGTAGCCCAACATGGCTCTACTAGAAATTCCTGAGACCTACTGCAACACAGATAGATAATAACTAGGCTTAAAGTGATTTCATGGAATAAGAAAAGTAGGTTTCTAAATGTGAAAGAAAAAAATATACATACATAGTTATAACCCTGCCTTAAGGCATGTGGGTGGACAGAATAAATCTTAAGGTCTCTTCTCACTCCAACATTATTAATCCAGGCAAAAAAAAATGTCTCATTCACAGTAGACCCTCAGAAGAAATCTGGGACTAATTTTTATTCTGAATGGTGCCACATATTGGCAGTGGTTTGTAAATACAGATCTTATGCTGGTTCTCATCAGTTATTACTAGGATTGTTTTACAGAAAATTAAGGATCAGTCATGCAGTCATGTGAGGAACCACAAGAAGAGCAGTTTCACCTGCTCCCCACTTTCCTCAGCAGAAGCTTCTGACAGCATATGTCTTGACCTTTAGGGGTTCTCAGCATTTCCACCAGCCCGTGCCTTATAACAGTGAGCAGTCTAACAAGCTGCTGACATTGACTTGCACAGAGGGCATTGAAAATAAAATCAGCCTTTCCAGTTGCTGGAGAAAAGCATTTACTCTCCGGCCAACTGCTTTGCTGGGTGTGTCAGAATATACTTAGTTTTGCCAAATACAAGTTATTGAAATTCAGAAGAAATGGTGCTGCTGCAAACTGAGTCTCTGCTGTTTACCAAAAATGGAGTTGTTTGGCAGGACAGTGGAGGGAGGGCTTGTCAGCCTCACACATTTGTATGGAGACAGTTACCATATGAGCATACACAATATTTTTATATAAACGATCCACCCATACTCTAAAGGAGTCAAAATTTGAAACAGAACAAACAAAAAACTAGTTATTTGTGTATATAAACCTTGAAAATCATGAAATCATCACAGCTTCTACAGCTCCTTAGGCTTAGGAAAGAAAGACTTATGAGAATATGAACAAGCTGTTGAATCTATTTCTGCATTTTTTTCTTTCCCTTCTGCCTCATAGTAGATGCAGCATAAAGGCAGATGGCCATGCCCTTCTGAACTGAAGGTGAAAGCCTGGAACAGGAGACAGAATTCTGAGTTTTACTGTTAGTTCTGGCCATTCCTTAATTAAAAAAAAAAAAAAGAAAGAAAGAAAGAAAAATCACTGCAACAAGACCAGCATAATTTCTTTTCCTTTTTTTGAGACAAAGTCTCACTCTGTCACCAGGCTGGAGTGCAATGGCGCAATCTCAGCTCCCTGCAACTTCCACCTCCCAGGTTCAAGTGATTCTCCTGCCTCAGCCTCCCGAGTAGCTGAAATTACAGGCACGCGCCACCACGCCCAGCTCATTTTTGTATTGTTAGTAGAGACGGGGTTTCACTGTGTTGGCCAGGACAGTCTCGATCTCCTGACCTCGTGATCCGCCTGCCTTGGCCTCCCAAAGTGCTGAGATTACAGGTGTGAGCCACTGCATCTGGCCGACCAGCATAATTTCTGTATTTATTTAAATATTGTCTCTGCATGACACTAAGCAAAATAAAAATAATCACCCAGCAGTTATTAAATGTCTAGTGAATGTTAGAAATTCTGCTGAGTTCTGTGACCCTACAGCCAAAAGGGACTTAAGGGTTTTTCATTCCCTTTTTAAGAAAGGGTCATTATCTGAGGTTATTCTGGTTTTTAGCCATGAAGCTAAATCTTTTCAGCGCCTCTGCAAAATTTAAGTCAAAGATGATCTAAAGTAAACATTCTAAATCTTTTATTCAAATAAAATTACCTTATCTGAAAGCTGAATATTAAGACAGATAAAAGTGGAGTACCTCTGTTCAAAGCAAGGCAGATGCCATGAGTGGACTCCTAAGAACCCCTAAAAGCCCATCCACATATGAAAACCACTGCTTTAAAAGAAAAATGGTATTAATTCCGAAAACAGAAAGAATAGGGGAAAGGCGATTATTTAGACAAGTGCCATTGGCCTTAGGCATTCAAGCTCAGGAGCTGCCAGCCTTTTAAAGAAAAGCCATTTTTTAATTTCCTCTGGGTTGTGATATTATTCATAGAATGAAGAGGGGAGAAGAATGGTGAGATATAAGACTATAATTAGCATTGAAGACCTAGTGGAAGAGAGAGAGTGTGTGTATTGTGAGTAATGTCTTTGTAATTTCAGGGAATACTACTACTGCCTTCTCCTCCTCAGAGGGAATCCTGCAAACTTCAGAGAGGTGATAATGTTAGGCTTAGAGATCTATCAGAACCTATTTGCTGGGGGTTCCTGCTCTAGGGGAAATCCAAAGCTTTACTGTTTATTTCTAGATGTCCAGTAGTGAAGCTGAACTAGACTGGGCGTTCTACTGGCCCTGAGACAACTTAAGTAACAACTGTTTTTCTTCCATTTGCACCAGCAAAAACAAGAAAAGACCTCTGACCGATCATCAGTGCTGGAGATGGAGAAACGGGTATGTGCACGTCTGTTTTCCCCCATTTCATCTCTTCTTTCTGACTCTCTCTAACTTTGTTGTTCATGCCAATGGAAAAAGTCCATCTTAAGAAGGAGGGAGTTCTGCCACATTCCATTCCCAGCTTGATGATAAATTCTTTTTGTCTGACTCTGGGCAGTAATTTGATTGCTAGTCCTTTTGATTTCCTCAGATGTCAGTACTTTCCACATATTCAGTCTTAAGGTGGGGAAGGGTCCTTGGAAGGTCATCTCATACAATGTTCTGACCATGGGCAGAACTGCATATACACACAACCCATAACATTTTTGGTTTACTGTATTGCAGACACACACACACACACACCCAGCAAGGTCTCTTTGGTTTACTGTATTGCAGGCAGACACACACA
>NW_022436962.1:6161458-6211034 GCF_009761245.1 Sapajus apella
ACACACACACACACACACACACACACACACACACACACACACACACAGAGAGAGCAAGGTCTCTTTACCCTTTTTATCGCCTTCAACAAAATGGAAGCTTTCAGTGGGACCCTCTGCCATTGACTTAGATCTTACAACTTGAAACATGAGTCAACACAGGCTTTCACTCATTTTGACTGAGGGGAGGATTTCTGGTTCAATTGCTGACTTACTTCCAACTGTACTCAGAATATTATTCTGGGATTTTACATTCTTGGATTGGGAAAATTCAATTAGATTTATTGATGGACCCTAGCTTTGATTTGACCCTAGGGATATAATACGTTCCCATCTGTCCTGTTGTTGTCTGTTTAATTTGGAAAGCAGCTAAGTTTTACATTTTATTCCTTTGGCCTGTAACCAAACCTCCTTGGTATCCCATCTGATCAAAAACTCCTCATTGGGTTCAGGCTAAACCAAGAGTCAGACGCTGGGAAAGAAAAATGGAGCAGGAGAAGAGTACTACAGGGGGAGGGAAAAAACCAAGGGGAGAGATGCTGTTTCGTAGACAATAATGTCTACTTCCCAGCTCACCATCTGTTCCCCATCATGAGAGAAGCAGTTTCCTAGGAATTTAGGGAGAGTGTTACTGAAGATAGTGATGCTTTTTTGATAATAGATAGCAGGGGCCCTAGTCACTTGCAGACATTTGAAATTCTATGAAATCTTCAACCTGCACACATAACTGAGTGTCCTGGTCCATTTGCATATTAGCAAGTTGCATCTCCATTATCTACTAATTTTATGATAGGAGATTTTGATAATGTGATTTTTATCGGTGAGGTAGCTCCATCCCACAAGTGGCAGGATCAGATAGTGCTCAAATCTCCTGAGTAAGGTTCGTCGGCAGATGAACCCTTTGACCATGAATCTGCTGATCACACAGGAGCTGAGAGGCAGCATTTTTACTCCCTTCTGAATTCAATAAATGTTCAACAGTCTCATTGTTCCTATACAGGAGAGGCGAGCCTTGGAGCGCAAAATGTCAGAAATGGAGGAAGAAATGAAGGTATGAAGAGATTTTCTTTCTCTTTGTATGTCTGTTCTCTGAATGCCTGCCCAGACTTCATATTTGAGCATAGGCCTCCCTACTCCAGATTTCACTACAAACTCCATACCTGTAAGAAATGTGTAAAAAACTGAGCATCTCTCCTCAACCATTTCCTAGGCTCTCTCAGCTCACACAATATCCACTGAGGCCACCTTAAGGGCCTCCTAGGAAAAAATGCTGCCTTTGGTTTAAGGAGAGATCTTGGCAGGCCGGAAACAAACTTGAATTGAACTTTTAAGGCTTTTCAAGCAATATCTTCACCTCTAGAAGGTAAATGAGAAGGCTAGAACACGTTTTCCAGCTCTGGTAGCCTCCCTTTAGGTGCCTAGGAAAGCCTGAGCATGGGCATAGGCTTTCCTCCCTGGTACCTCTCCCAACCCATCCCTTTGCTGGGAAGAACACATATTGAATCATTCTGCAGCAGAATGAAAATGTATTCACATATTGATTTCCTGGCCCAGTCCATTTCCTCTGAAATATTCAAGGATGCTTGGCACTTTCCCACTAGAATAAGCTCATGCCACTAGATACACTTCACAGCTCACTACTTTCCTTTCTCTCCTCACCATGACCTGCTGTGACCATCACCTCCATTAGCCACTTTAATAGACAACTGTCATCCTGGGCAGTTTTGAGTGCTAAGAACTGGAAATCTACCCTAAGGAGTCAATTTGCTGCCATGGAAGACAGTGGGGTGGGGGGAGGGGAAGATGGTGAAAGGGGGAAGGTGGATAGAGAGCTACAGGGAACATATTGCTGGTCAGGGTAGCCACGTGGAGATGACTTTGGAACATCTGATTCCTGCAATGTATGATGCCACGTGCCCACAGTTACTTAGCACCTGCTCAGCTTTTTTCTTTCTTCAAGGATCTTATTTTACCAGATACATGATGTCTCTTTTGGTGAGACGGGTTTCTTTGGCTGGGAAGCCGAAGCCCTGGGATAGTATTAGGCATATCCCCAAATGTGTTTCTATGAGTAGGCATCCCTAATATGCCATTTGGGAGAGACATTTATTGTTCCAGTGGCCTGAAGAGGTTGGTTATTTACTGGGAAAAAAAAAATTTTAAGATCCGTTGCAGTTTTAATTTACACCAGATCTGGTGCTTGTAATCCATCCTGTTACTCTGTAATTCCAGAATGAAGGGGAAATGCCGAGCCTTGCTCCTGCATTTCTTACCACCATCCAAGGCTGTAACTGTAACATTCACATAGAATTTTAAGCAATACCTGCTTATATCTCAAACACTTTAAATCTTCCAAGTTGATTCAAAGCAGCAAGAAATAGAAATCATGAATAATTGATTCTCCTGAAATGGTAGAACAGTAAGCCCTAACACCTAAACTTCTCCATCTTCTGATTTTTTCAAATGCGCCTTACTACCACACAGAAGTATTCTCTCCCACTTAGAGCAATGAGTTATTAGAGATGACCAGTTCCTTTCTATTTTTAAGAGATGGAGTCTCACTATATTGCCCTGGACTTGAACTCCTGGGCTCAAACGATCCTTGCATCTCATCCCCCCAATTAGCTGAGACTACAGACACATGCCACCACACCCAGTTGAGCTAACCATTTCTTGATGAATGAATACGTATCTGCAGCTCCTTGTTGCATGGAGGCTCCTCCATTTTTGACACCTTCTGAGTTATACCATATGAGCTCTGCTGTTAGGCAACTGTCAGTGTTGCTTATTAAGAAATGGCCTAAATGCTGATCTAGAGCATGTTATTAAGGCCAAAGCTGGAACCTTCCAAGGAGTACCTCGGAGCCGAAAGCCATCCTCCACCCACAGTCATGGGTCTTTGTCTCACATCCAAGCAGGCCCACACATGAATACCCAGAAAGTGGTCAAATAGAGAAGTTGAGGCCCTTTCTTATTTCTGTTCCAATCCTAAATTGGGAATTATGAAAGCCCCTTTAGTGGTTCTAGTTGCTCTCAATTCTATAGGTTGAGATAGAGCTTACATTTTTTCTCTGTCTTTTTATACTATCAGTCTACGATTTCCTAAACTAGGTCATGAGTTCTTTTCTTTTCTCAATAGAGATTGTAAGATAGGAAACTGTTTGTTCTCCCCAGCCATAAGCCATTTGCCAGCAACTCTAAAATCAGTTGTTTAGATTACCAAGTGGAGCCAGATCATGACTGTTTAGTCCCCAAACCAATAGGTAAGCTGTGTTGAGACTGATTTTTTTTTTTTTTTAGTTAAAACATTCACTCATTCAGCCAGTTGTCCATTATTCTCTATTATCCATTACAAAGCCAAATGAAGAAGAAATGCCTATAAACTCTAAAGCCCCTAAACACCATGTGCTCAAGTCAAAGCCCAATACCAGATTTGCAGATCGTCCAGCACCCCTAGCGGACTAAGGTGGAGAAGCATCTGCACCTCTGCAGTCTCACCAGTTTTTTGTTTCTGCCTATGCCTACTTGAAGGTGAAAACTTCAAATATACAGATATATAAAAATGATAAAATTGGTATGACTGGCCCTAAAAGAGTCTAAGAAAATGCTTGTTTAACCCTCAAGCTCTTCATTCAGACTATGGTTTATGGTGACCAACATTGCTAGAGTGATTAGTGGCAAAAATCTCTCTGTACTAGGTAGCTGGCCAAAGGTACAGGTAACTGTCTTGCTGAACTGGGACCTAGTAGAGCTTGGGGCCAGTTGGTCATGCTTGTTGCATATTTATTTTGTACAGATGCTCAAATCTTCTTGGAGCAATCAGTAGGGAACAGTGGAGGGGGCTGATCTCTAGTAAACCCTTAAAAATTCAGTAGATTACTCAAGAAAAAAAAAGTGACTTCAGTCCTATTTTTCTAACTCTAGCAAATAAAGTACAAAGTCCAGGTGAAATGGGGGAACCATGAGATGGGCTAACCGAGATGTATATGTGGCTCTGTGGTTATGAGATGTGTTGTGCCTTTCTGGCTTTTTATTGGCAAGGTAAGTATTTATGAATTCTCCCCAGGAGAAACTCCACCCAGATCCTGGATTGGAGTAGGATTATATGCCAACTCCTGACAGGTGTGCATGTCAGTATGAGCTGTGCCAGGCCTGCACCTGGTTGGCCCACATCAGATGTAATTACTTTTCTACTGCATCCTCCATTCAGCATCAGCCTCCTTGCCAGACCTTCTCCCCTTCCTTTCCTAGGTGTTTGCATGAGAAGGACCAAGCAACGAATTACCTTTTAGATTGGTCCTGGAAGTTTTATTTTTCTCTGGAAAGGTTACTAGCTGACCCTGCTCCTTAGCCCTGCCCTTGCCCATCCTGCGCTGGGCCCTGCTATCCTCTCCTCCTTGCCTTGCCATGTTTTCAATACGGCTTCCTATAGAACATTCCACCAGATTGTTTCCTGCCTCTCTCCCTCATTCTGATAACTTGCAAATTCTTTCACCTCGATCTGCTTATCCTCACTTGTTAGATTGAGTTGCTTTCATCATTCATGTCTTTAATGTTATTCTCTGGGAGGCAAGTACCACTTCGTACAATGACAATTATTTGACAATGATTATGTTGAAAACTTTGGTCCAGTGTCAACACCAAAGAAGGGTGAGAGCCAGGACTTTCCACTGGTTTTTAAATTTGGTCCCTGCCCGTTGCTTTAATCTTTTTCATGTGCCGTACCATGATCCTCCTCCTCTGTCCTCTCCATGGCCAAGATGCTTACAGTGGGCAAAGAAGATTGGCCAGTCCTCACCCTCCAATTGCTCTATGGGACAGTTTGGCTAGCCTACCTTTTTTCCAAGGAAATCGTTCTCTCTCTTTGGGAAAAGAGAGATTCAGCAGTTTGTCTCTGCTTGTTTTTCCTTTTCACTGTTTTCCCCCTTCATGCTCCCTTTCATTTTCTTGCTTCTTTACTCCCAAACAACTGTGACTGCACTAATCTTTCATTTCTATCCTTCTCATCACATAGATTTGAGAGACTTTTCTCTGATACCTGGCCACCTTTTTATAGTCATTATAACTCACAAAACTCTCCATCCTCATCTATGAAACCCCATTCGCATAAAAAAATCATTATTCTCCTCCCAAAGAACTGATGGTCTTAGTTTCAGGGGCAGTCCAGATGACTACTTAGGAAGGACAGTAGCAGAGTCGGCAGGCCTTTGATATAATTCCATTTATTAAAGTCTTTAAATGTCTTATGGAATATGTGGTATTAGGAAGAATGTCTGTGAGCTGGTTATTTTGTTCACTTGTGACAGTGACAGACAAAGCTGGACTAGCACATTGGTCCAGCTAATTTCATTATCAGTGGGCATTTATGGTTTCTCCAGCTTTCGTGCACAGCTGTAATTTCCAGAGTATGAGTCTGTTTATGAGCACCTTTAAGCAGCTCTCAAACTGCATGAACTGAAACAAAGAAAGCACGGTTAGCTGTGAATTTAGTGATGCAAATAATCATATAGCAGGTCAGAGACAGGTTAGCAGTTTTTGGATCCTGGAACAGTCTCTCTGGACTTCAGAGGAGAACAGGGTTAATGAAACTTCCTACAAAGCAGGCTAGAGGACCACCCAGAGAGCTGGCAGTTCCTTCTTATTTTGGTATGTTTCACTTCAACCTTCTAAACAATACATGCCCCATACCAAAAAATACTTAAATAATAGGCCTCTCTTTTATTTTCCTTGTTTTGTTTTTTAAAATAAAAAAATGAGGCCAGGTGCAGGGGCCCACACCTGTAATCCCAGCACTTTGGGAGGCTGAGGCAGGAGGATTGCTTGAGCTCAGGAGTTTGAGGCCAGCTTGGGCTGCATGGCAAAATCCTGTCTCTACAAAAAATATAAAAATTAGCCAGGTGTGGTGGTGCATGCCTGTAGTCCCAGAGACTTGGGAGGCTGAGGTGGGAAGATGGCTTGATCCTGGGAGGCAGATGTTTCAGTTTTATGCCACTGCACTCCAGCCCAGGTGACAGAGTCAAATCCTGTCTCAGATAAATAAAGTGAGGGTAGGGAGCTGAGTATGGGGGGAAGATTAGAGGAAGGGAGAGAGAAAAGGGCAGCAGCTAGATTTAGGAATACACCAAGTCGTCAGCTCTAATCTCAGTCAGGATGAAGGTTACCTGAAGCTATGTCTCAACCACGTTAATTTGGTTCAGAAGGCCCCAGACCACATGCTGGGCTTTCATTCCCAAAAGCAGTCCATATGTGCTTTTTGAGAGCCTGGTGGTTATGTGCATATGGCATATTTAGATCTTAGCCAAGAATCAGACACAGCTCTCCCTCCCTGGTGCTTTTCTCCATCATCCTTCTGCCTGCCCCCCGTTTGCTCCATGACTCCTGCATTTCTCATTTCCTTTCTTGCATGCAAACTAAAAACAAAAACAAAAAGTCACGTGATTTCTTTGTCCTACTTTTCTCTCCTCTGGTCTGTCTTGTCTCTCTCTGTCTTGTCTGTCTGTCCTTTTCATGTCTCACTTTCTACAGAACCTCCACCAGCTAAAACAGATTCAAACCTTGAAGCAGATGAACGAGCAACTGCAGGCTGAGAACAGGGCCCTGACCCGAGTGGTGGCCAGACTCTCGGAGTCCATCGAGTCCTCGGATACCCAGGAGCTCTAGTTCTTGCCCCTCCTCTTCACCTCACTTCCCTCCTCCACTACTCCAGGCAGGTTCAGTCTTCTTGTTGGTCCCAGAAGCTCTGTGCTCATTCCCTCCATCAGAGCTTCCATATGCAACTTCCTGTAAAGCCTGGTTATCTGCAGATGGAAGCAGCCAGGACTGAGGTCATAGAATGGGACACACCAGCCTAGGTCAAGGGAGGCAGCGAGAGAGACCTCAACTGGGCTACCAGTATATTCATTTGGTAAGGTTACCACATTACCTCTGTTTCCCTAGAGATTGAATATGAATTTGTCCACTCAGCTACACATAGGTATACACATGTATGTGCATACACCTGTGTACGTACACATATACATATTTCATTGTGGGGGGGGCGTTGCCAAATGGAGATCAGTCTTTCTTAGCCAATAACAACCCAAGTGCAACCCACTCCCCTGGAGCAACTGGAGTTGGGCCTTGGGTAACCGAGGGCAGAGGCTCTCAATCTTGGCTGCAAGAAACATCTGGGAACTTTTAACATATACCAGTGTCTGGGTCCATCCCCAGATGGTCTGGGTTGAGACTCAGGCATTAGTATTTTTTCAAAGCTCTCCTGCTGATTCTTCTATACAACTGTGGTTAAGAACCACAGCCCTTTGGATACCAGGCAGTCCTCACTACAGCATTACTGATGGAGAGGACTAAAACTCAAGGTTGGAGCTATGGCTGCCCAGCTCCACTACCAGCAAAAACACTCTCCATCCCACTATTCAAGCAGAATTAGATAAGCATTCTTTGCCTCCTTCTTTCAGAAGTGTTTGCTTTCTTCTCCCTCCTTAGTAGGCATCTCTCTCATTCCCGTCACAAATCTCTGGGCCCTAGGGATGTGGCCCTCCCTGCCCTTAGAGTGTGGGCTATGAGGCAGAACACAGCCTATATAAATGAGACCCTTATGGAGCCAGGCCCCCCCTAATGGGGCCAACTTTGCAAAGGAGATGGCAGGCAGTGGAGCAGAGAGCAGGGATTTATTTTCAACTGAGAACCAAAAATGTGCTTGGCAAACTGGAGCCTTTCCCTGGCTCTGGATCTGAAAGACAAGCTCACAAGACACCTGGTTTTTCTATCTCAAGATGGTATGATGGGGTCACCACTCCTCTGAGATGAATTTTTAATTGTCAGCAGCAATCCAATTAGTCCTGACCAGGGCCTGTTCTTTCTTTTAGCCTATTTTGCTTTTACCTTCAGGGTTAGTAGCTGGCAGCTAATATCCACTAGAACTGAATCAGCCTAATTATCATAGGGCTGAGCTAATATCCTACTGCAGATGCTAACACAGGCAGAAAAAAGATTGAAAGGGAAGTCCTACCATGACCTGGCTGTAAGCAGCCACTGGTAGGTCCAGACTCCATGCTTTAAAGTTAGCCTGAACATTCCTGGAAAATTTTACTTAGGGTAAACTAGGGACCCCCCCCCCCCAGAAGATATCCAGTTATTTTCATTTTTGCAAGATAGTATAGGATCTGGGGCAAAACTAGACCTCATGCTTTTAATAGTTAATAACCTTAACAGTTGTCATTTATTAAGGCCTGTGCTGAATGCTTTATATAGTTTTTCTCATTTATTCCCCAAAACAATCATTGTACAAATGAAAAAAAACTGAGTCACAGATTAAGTAACTTGCCCAAGGTTACTCTGAGAGTGAGTGGTAGAACCAAAATTCAAACCAAATATGTCACTTTCCAGAGTGCAAACTTTTCACCACTGTAATATAAACTGTCTGCATATTTGGCACAGTTTTCACCGTTTGTTAAACATATGGCCCAAGCAATGCAAGAAGGGTCTATTGAGCAACTACACTGTGCCCCAGCATTGCAGCTGAGGGAGGAAGGGCAGCACTCTGCTTTCTCAGTACTTCCCTGGCTGAAGTCACTTCCCAGTGACTTCCTTCTTAAAGCCTAACTTCTAAAGAGCCATCTACCTACGAAAAGATTATGCTATTGTAAATAAAGCATTGCCTGGTATATGACCATAGCAAGTTAGGAAACTGTGACCCACCAGTATAGCCCATAAGCCACACAGATAGTCAAAAAAGAAATCAAAAAAAAAGAATAACATTTTATGACATATTAACATGAACATTATATGGAATTCAAATTTCATGACATATTAACATGAACATTATATGGAATTCAAATTTCAATGTCCAAAATAAAAGTTTTATTGGAACTGAACCATACTCATTTGTTTACATATTATCATATGTCTACGGGTGCTTTTGTGCTACAAATGCAGAACTGAGGAGTAGCCACAGAGATTATTTGACCTGCAAACCCTAAGATACTTATTGTCTGGTGTTTTACAGAAAAACCTTGCCGATTCTTGCCAGAAGGAAGGATAACTAAGCCAAACTGGCAGTGCGATCAAGAGATTTTTCTCTACCTTTTTTATTTTTTTAATAGTTCCGGGAAAAATCATCTTATCTCAGCATGTAGAGCAAGCCACTTACCAACAGAATACCAGTGGGGATTCCCTTCCCACTTTCCTTGTAGTTAGAAGCAAGACAGCTCATGCAAGACTCATCCTGAGTCCCCCTCAACCTGCGGATAGCCTTCTCCTAGGTCTCAGAAGCTTTAAGACCCCTATACCCTTTTCCTCTTAAACACATTCCCCATCAAACACTGTAAGAAGTAATCGTTGAGAAAATGTGTACTTAATTGTATTTGCCCAGGATATCTTTTTTTTTTTTCCTTTCTAGGTTTCTTTTTTGCTTTTAATAAGCCAATACTATAAGAGCACCATTTCAGCACAACACAATCTTTTGTGAAGTAAGGGATTTTAGTTGAGATCTATGAAAATAGTTTACATGGGAAAGAGGTGTCGAGTGCTGTCAAGAACAGCTTTCTTTCTAAAATGAACCTGTAACTTTCCAACAACCTTCAAATGCACAGAAATCTTAGTTACCATCCTCTAGTATTAGACATAAGTGGAGCCGGGAGAGTCTCAGGAATACCAGTGGTAGCCCTGGGGCCAGCCAGGGAAGTGACAGGGTGGCCTTCACTGTTCAGATATGGTTTATAACAGTGAAGGCAGTATTGCCATAAGAGGAATTGAAACATTGTAAATCTACTCTGTGCATCTGCCATTTAGGTGTCCAGGATATCTTTAACACCAAATTGTGATAAGCTGGGAACTTAAAAATTAAGAAACTAAGATCCAGAGAGTTAAAATGATAAAGCCTTGTTAAACTTCATATTTATGTCGTACTTTCACATATGTTCTTATTTAACCATCTTTAACTTCAAGTGGCTATCAGATAACACTGTTCATTTACCTCTCTCCCTTCTGAACTTGAAATTTGTGAGGCTTTTCTCCCCTTGATTTCTACATTCCACTTCTTACACTTTTTGCCACTCCCTTTAGATGTCAATTATAGCACGTTGCAGCTGCAAAACTGCCTTGTCCAATTTTTTTTTCAAGGAATCGAGTTCTTAATGTGGAAATAAATCACCAAAACTCTACAAGACTCTACAAGTTGTTTATACATTTTTTAAAGGCAGCTTAGATTTGATGAGCTGTTAAACAGTGAAATGTAATCCATTGCCATATATAGCTTCTTCCTACCTATGGAATCCTATTATGGAAATGTGGCTTTCACACTCTCACTTATACCCAAGCTGCAGCCCCAGGATGGGGCATTAAAGAGCAGAGGGAACATGGAAACATGAGGCCACCCTGGGCTTTTTCTAAAAATCTCATTGAAATGAGTTTCCAAGCTCTCAGTCAGGTACAGGGCTACAGGGATAGAGGAATGAAGGAGAGGGCAGCTAGAGCTGCTTTGATTAAATCAGAGGTGGGAGGCCAGGGTCAAAGGACTGCAACTTTATTTTGATATTTTCTGGATTAAAGTCTTCTTGATAAAGCTTGCAGACTATTTGCCTGCCCTCCCATAGTCATGAGAAAACTCACAGTGATTGTAGGAATACTCAGTATCACAAAGCTCATTATGTATGTCAACAAACTTCCACATCTGTTACCTCCTGTGAGCCTCACAGAGTCCCTACCATATGACAGAGTAGGACAGGGACTATTGTTCTTATAAAGGTACAAAAATAGAAGCAGAGAAGATGAGTGATTTGCCTAAAGTAATAGATCAGTCGTGGCAAAGGCAAGACAATGCTGGAATTTCCGTTTCTTCAAACATTTTTGATGTTTTGTTTTCCATCCCGCATGTAGTAAAAGAATGATCTTTGGAGTCAGGCACATTGGGGTTCAATATTAGCTTTGCTGGGTGCCTTGAACTAGTTATGGGACTTTTCATTTCCCCATTTGTAGAAATCAGGATAACAACTGTATCATAGTCTCATGAGGCACTAAGGAGACCCTCTAGCACAGTGCCGTCCACATTATAGACATTCAGTAATTTTATTTTCCTGATACAAATTATTTATGTATCTGTGATGCATATATGTGTACATACACATATATTTATATAATTTAACCTATATTCCCTGAGAGATCAAGGAAACATTATATTCCTTAAGGCACAGTTAGATCTCCCAAGTGGTTAGTAGCAGAGCCAGAGCTAGAACTAAACAGGCCTCATAATACCTCAGCCCAGGTCACCCTTTAATGGGGGCATTACCTGCCCCTGGGGTCCTATAGGTTTAAATGACTAGTCAAAGGACACCTGTATTGAACAGATACAGATATAGATTTCTGTAGCCTGCAGAGTGGCAGTGTACTTAACCTTCTATCCTAAATTGCTCTTGCTGCTGGTGGGACCCACATATAAACTGTACCCTTATCAACATCCCATTAGGATTTTTCAGATGCACAGCATACTGTCAAAAGTGCCTGATCATGTAACAAAGACTTGGACTTCCAGGACGGAACTTGAGGTTATTAGTTTTCCTTTGTTTCACAAGAAGACAACAGTATGTATAATGTTCCAAGATGGCAGAACTGACAAAATTGAGTTTCCACTCCATCCCCTGCCCTACAAGCATCTATTTCTGTGAATTACAATGCCATCCCCTAAAACTGCTGATAAGGCCTCTGGGTATCCTTTGGTGACTATCAGTGGGGAGCTTTGGGGAGGATTAAATACATACCTAGTGTTCAATGTGCCTCACAGCTCTGTGACTGTAAGTTTTCTGAGTTTTAATGGCTGATAGTGGATGTGTGTAGTATGACCAGTGAGAATTTGGTGGATTATTCACCAAACGCACAGTGGACCTTAAATCATCTTGTGCATATAGCAGTAAAGCCAAGTGCTGCCTCTCTGGCCCGCACTCTTGTTTTTGATGAGATGTGAAGCAGTATCCTCCTTTAACTTTTCTAGTTGACCACCACCCCCTTTCTGAATTCTTTCCCTATGTCCTCACCAGCCCATTTTGGCTCTCTCCCCAATTTCTTTAGACTAGGGGTGAGTTCAAGGGCAGGAGAAATTGAAAGTGGTTACTGACTCAATAGAACGAAAGGATATACAGTGTGGAACGGGAGATCTGCATATGAAGAAATAAGATATTACTGCTAAATATGCCAGCTCAAAAGATGGAGGGGTTATAGTCTCCCTAAAGATTAACATTACCAACTCAGTAAATAAGAAGATGATTGAAGGGAATGTCATCCCTGGGAGAAGGGACCATGAGAGTTTATTTGACACAATGTCTCAGAAGGCCCTGCTCACCAGGCTGGCCTGGTCTGATCAAGGAGGGCAAAGGAGGAGATCCTGCCAGGCTCTAACTCACCTTTCCCTCTGTCACCCTACAGGTGTTAACAGAACTGAAATCCGACAACCAGAGGCTGAAAGATGAAAATGGTGCCCTCATCAGAGTCATCAGCAAACTGTCCAAATAGGCTAGGCTCCAGAATTATGAGGAAGGAAAAGGACAGCATTTGCTGCCTCCACCCTCTTTCCAGTCCTTGCCTTCCAACCAAACGAAATGGATGTTTTGGTGGAAGGACACTTCTAACACCCTTTTCAGTCACCTCTGTACACCCTACATTTTCTCTGCACTCTCAATGCCCTGTTCTTCCTACACCCCTATCCCAAGTTTTATGACAGTTTTAATTGAAGCATGATTGTGATCATTCGAGCCATCTGGAGAGTGCTCTGGGGAGTACACCAGGCTCAGCTGTGGACCCCTCAACTTCCTGCTGCTCAGCTGCTTTGTCCACATTGGATTTGGTCCAAACATGTAAGGCTTCTACCCAAATCAGTATCCTTCAGCTTTTTACATTGACTTAGTGTCCTCTGATACAGGCGATTCTTGTGGTAGCCACGCCAGGATCCTGACTGAGGTGCCAAGAGCAACAGCAGGATGTTGAGTTGATCATTGGATGGTCTCTGGAGCTGTTAGAGTCCAAGGTGACAGTGGCTGCATCGAGGCGTTCTATTCTTCTTCACCTCTCAGGAACTGACTTAATGGTATTTTTTCTATCAACACCCCAGTACTCCCTGATTAATTTTAACCCTTCTTTCTCCCTCATACCTAGTCCTTTCTCCAAGGCGCAAATGGCCCTGGCTTCATTTATTCCTTTGCTTTCTGTCCTTGTATTTTTTTTTTTCTCCTCACTCTCCCACCCCCTCACTCAATGGTGTAAAATCTAGGACAGAGCACCTGACTTCAGTTGTCCTTGTCCATTGTGGGAAATCATTATTCTGGAGACAAGAAAATCATCACTCTGGTGCCTTGGTGGCAGCACCACTGCCCCCTCCCTAAAAGCCAGACCATGGCATAAGTGTCAGCTCATTGTTTTCATCTCCCACTTATCTTCCCCCTGCAAAGTGATTTTCTTTGTAAAAAAAAATCTGGGCTCTGAATACCCTATTGTGCCGCCCTTCCTTGACCTTGTTTTCCTCTCTTCACACTGACACCTGCTTCTAATGAGAAATGATGTCAGTGCAAGGAGGAATGAGAGGTGAGAAGGGGAGATGGTTGGGAGACGGACTAGGAAATGGAAGTAGGCTGGAAAGACACATACGGCAAAGTCAAGTATCTGAGGCCACTTGCAACATTGTGAGAAAGAAGATGTATGATAGCAGCCCATTAGGCTGTGAGAATCGTGGTGAATTTGATTATTTCCAATGGTTAGATTTAGGGGAGAGATTTACGTTCTTAGAAATTAATAGGGCAAACGGCACTTAATAGGGGTTTAATGGAATGAAGTACTTTTCAACCCAGTGACAAGAGTCATGGAAGTTTAGAGTGGAAAGGCCCGGAGGTCAGTAGGTCCAGCTTTCTATTATTCTGTCACAGGGACCCCTGCTACCGCAGCTTTGACCCATGGGCATGGTCAGGTAGCCTCTGGTGGCTATGCAATTATTACTCAAAAGTTAGGCAACTCTAATAATGAGAGAGTTTTTCCTAATATGTGTTGAAGTCTGCCTGTGGATTCTCCTTGTAGTCCAGATCTATCTGCAGCTCTTTAACAGCCCTTCAGATACGTACAGTGGGTGGTCTCCCCTCAGTCTTACTTTGAGCTGCCGTTACCCTGGTCCTAGTCCTTTCAGTTATCCCTCATATGGCATGCTTTTCTTACCTGTCACATCCTCCTCTAGACAAAACCAGCCTTTAAAAATATCATGCCCAGGCCTGGAGAGAATACTCCACAAATCCAGTGCAAAATTAAACCTTTAGTTCTTGATGATAACTTAGCATTAATACTTAAAGTATTTTCCTTTTGTAGGAGTTTTATCCCTGGGTTCATTTGAGTGTACAGGTCATTAAATCCTCATCATTTCAGGGTTGCCAACGATATTCGGTGTTTAGAGTGGTTCATTTCCTTAACATATACTACCTCTGTCTGTTAATTCCTTTCCTGACATGACGTGTAGCTCTCTATATGGCCCTCTGTCTGAAACATCATATGCCCTTTAAACTAGAAGCTGTAGCTCAAGATCCCAATTCCAGAACAGGAGATATGTTTCCTCTGACAAAACCCCATTTTTAGAGTATATAAAATTCTGTCTTCCATTTCCAACCATTTTTCAAGAGAAGCTGATACTCTCTTGAGACTTTGTATTATCATGGGAATACTGTAAGTTCAGTTCTCAGGGAATGCTAAATTAGAGTAGTAAGTTTTATATCTTTCACTATAAGCATTTCCTTCATTCTGGGAGAGGAAATCAACACAAGGTGTTGACTAATTAATTATCCTGGCACATTTTGAATATTGGGGAAGGAAGATCATACTTCTTAAGAAAATTGGATTACTAGGAATACATCTTTACCCCTTTCCACTCAATAGACCAGAGAAAGGGATTACAAAGAGTCCCGTCAGATCTGTTTGTGCCTTTCAAAAGTATTGGGGGCAGGTTCTCAAAACTCTTAGATTGGTGTTGTACCCCTGCCACTTCACACGGCCCTTTCATGTTAAAGCTCACTTTTCTTGCCAAAAAGTTTTCCTTGTGACAAGAAATTTGCCAGCTTTTCAATCTCAGGAATACTGGATTCTATGGCCAAGAACTCATGAAAATGTAAGCTCTCCTAGGTAATTTCAAGTACTTTCTCTTATGCAATTAATTTTAGATGAACTGATTTCTGGTCTATCTCCAGAGATAAAATAACCATTCTTTCACAACTGTATTGTCTGGAAGCCCAAAAAGGTGGTAGTTATAGGCCTTCTACTAACCAGCAGTTCTCTCTGGATACTGGCATCAGCAGGTCTCCCTTTTCTTGTGCTGCTTAGACAGGTACCTACCGCTAGCCTCTTCAGTGGCCACAATCCTCAGTCCTCACCTGCTGGTTTGGATACTGATGAGCACCCCAGGCAGCTCAAGCTGAATGAATAGCTGCAGACTTGGCCAACAACATGAGCTCAGGCCTATCACTTAGAGTCTTTACATGAAGTATCAGAATGGGGAAGAGAATGTTCTTGGTACAGCCTTACACCCTCTGTTTTCATTAATTTGTTATTTTTCAGAAACTGAGTCACACCTTTGGAAGTAATGATTTGGCCATTCCAGAGATTCTGTTGCTAAAGTTCGCCTGTTTGTCTTTCCAGGGCTGCTGACCCTTTTCCAGATAGCTCCAGAGTATGATGACCCCTAGCCCCATCCCAGTCTGTAGTGAAAGGGTTATGTGAATCTCAGGGTGTTGCCACTAAAGAATCTAAAGAATAGACATGCTTTGGGCTTACTCAGTGCACTAGATTCTCTAGTGGGCCATTGTCACTTGATGTTCCCTAGAGCTGCTGTGTCTTCCAGCTGCAGGATGTGTTTGCTTCTCTTCTGGGCTTTCCCTGGTTTCTGTCCTAGTTCCCACCCCAGGTTTAAGAACACTTAGATTCATTTATTGCTATCTGAGGCCACTAGTGAGATTTCAGATCTGTGTTTTGCAACATTTTACCCATTTCCCTTCCCCAAACCATGTTCTTATTAGATGGTTCCACTCAGGAGGCAAGGAAGCTAAAACTCATTGTCTGTGGATCCTACAAAAGTATGTGTGAATTACTGTTTCTCTACTAGGGGCATTTCATTGAGCCAAAGATGATGGAAGAAGAAACCTCAAAGCCATGTACTTTGTTAGGTGTCTGGATTTTTGTCCTCTTTGCAGCCTTTCGTAGCCACAGACAGACACTGTCTCCCCTCAGAGAAAGGCCAGTGTTTCAGTCCAGGCTACTGGTGCGTGTTGGCACTCATGAGGTGGGGCATGGGGTAAGCAGAAGAAGCCTGGAGAAGAGAGAACTATTTAAAGTGTCACCAGTTATTCAGCTTCCAGGCGGCTTTACACCTCAAAAGGTACAAAAAGGAAAAAGAAAGCATAAAGGATTCAGAATTTAAGCAAAAAGGAAAGGGAAACTACCAGATGAGGCACTGGTTCCACCGGAGCTTATCAGTGAGGTAACACTGCAGGAGGCCTGGTGTCCTTCCCTCAGAGATATCATCAGGGGTCCTCAGATCCCATTGTTTATGCCAGCACTGCACTTTAAGCACAGGGTTATCAGTCAGAGGTGGTGTAATTGGCCTAAATCTAGGCCCAGTGATTACTACAGATACCATACTCTATCACCCAGGCTGGAGTGCAGTTGTGTGATCTGCAGCTCACTGCAACCTCTGCCTCCCAGGCTCAAGCAATCCTCTCACCTCAGCCTCTCAAGCAGCTAGGACCGCAGGTCTGCACCACCATGCCCAGATAATTTTTGTGTTTTTTTGTAGAGACAGGGTTTTGCCATGTTGCCCAGGCTGGTCTCGAACTGCTGGGCTCAAGTGATCCACCTGGCTGGGCCTCCCAAAGTGGCAGGATTACAGACACAAGTTACCACGTCCAGCCCATCATATTGATTTTCAAGGCAGGGTCTAACCCCTCATAAGATGTGAGTTCTTCCGACACAATAAGCAAGGCAGCTTTGAGGACAGAAAAAAGCAATATAAAAAGATAAGGTCTTAGAACATCTGTATTCCAAGGCCATCCCTTCTTTTAGCCATGTGACTTTGGGCAGGTCACCCTCACTGTAAAATGAGGTTGGACTGGATAATTTTTATGTGCCCTTTCCTATTGGCTTAGAATTCCGTGATTTATTCATTCTTAGAAAGATCAGAATATTTCTTGGGATTTCTGCTTAAAAAATTCTAACCTCAAAAATCGAAGTGCAAAAATTTTTGTTTTCATCTGGTTTTAAAGCTGTTTAACATGAGCACATCAAGGCTGACTTCTCATCCTTGTTGGGAAGCGAATTTAATATTGCGGGTAATTGAATGCTGTTGCAATGGCTTTCCCTCCTAATGGCTTGGTAAGATTATTAAAGCCTGCAGAGGTGGAAATTGGAGCTCATGGGGAAATGGATAGAAACCAATTTGTTGCAAGCAGCCTTTGGACAAGTTGTTTTAATAGGAAATAGACCTGCTGCTTCATAGGTTTCCTCAACCACCTTTCCTCAGCTTTCTCAAAATGTGATCTACATTGGCTCTTCACACCCAAATAGCAGACCAACAGTTTTTCTGTTCAGCACCATCTGGTTCATTGTCTTGAACTCTGCCTTACAGCAGCAAGATAATTTTCCTCGATAAAAACCTCAATCTTGAGTTCCACTGAGCTCCTCCTCTGGATCCTGGACTATCAGAAGTAGGAAGTTCTGGTACTGTTCAAGATGGTCTTTCCTTCAAAGCAGGTCTGAAGAGGAGACTACCAAAGCAGTAAGTGTTTACAGACCCAGAGTCCACACAACCACATTGCATAGAACAGCACTTGGCCTCCGCAGGCTTCCTATAGGACTGGGTATAATTGGAGTGAAAGAGCAGAGACCCTGGAAGCTGCGATGGGAAGAAGGCAGAAGGCTCAGGGGCTTTGGACAAAGAATAGGGCGGAATCTGCAAGCACTGGGAAGGATTTCACAGAAGCAAAGCTTCGGCACACAGAGGCGAATTCTGTCTCTGTGGTGACTTCATCCCTCAGCAGCTGAGCAGAGATTTTAATCAGCTTCCTTAATGGGTATTGACACTGCTCAGGAAGCAGTAGACCCTATCAGGGACAGCTATTGATCTTTTGTGTTCTGATTAGATTGGAAAATAGATCAACTTCATTGTAGTCCAGGAACTGTTGGTCACAGCTACTAAGAATGAGGTGATTTCTGAGGGCTGAGAAAAAACGAGAATCTTGACCAGCAGCCAGCAGCTGCATGGTGAAAGAAGGTGCATTCACTTCTCCTTTGAGGGTTAGGGTTGAGGGCAAACATAGAACCCAGGGATGGCTTACAATCCAGTGTCCCGGAAGCCCTCCTTGTGGAGAACTGTAAGAGGTGGGTGTGTCTAAAGACAATACCATTAATGAATGTTCTGGCCTTACCTAAAAAGGTTTAGCAATTTGGGGATAACTCTTGCTTCTCACTTATGTGTGTTCACATGCACATTTATGAACCCAGAGCTTTTAAAATGAGGTCTGGCATACAGTTGATTAGAAATGAAAACTCAGAAACCAATTGTATCCTAGTATATTATTCTACTAAATCATATCTTTTGTTTTTCCCCCTCCCTTTTAATCCCCCAAAGGACCTATTTGAACCATTCCCCAATTCATCTGCTTATCATTTTGGACTGTGAATCTGCCAGAGTGATATTTTCTGTTATTTCTCCTCCAGATTTTTCCCTGATGTTTGCAATAAAGATTTACTTGGGTGGCCCTTTAAGGTGACATCAGGATGCTCTTATGTCCTTCCAGAATAAACATACACTTCACCCCTCCACATTCTTAATTCCTTGTTTTCCTCACTTGAAGCCAAGGGTGCTTTAGAGAGGTGGTTTTCCATGAATCAGCCAAGATTCCTGGAGAAGTTGAATATACCAACCACCACCACTGCCCCCTCTTCCAGTTTCAAAGCTCCCCGGCTATGCTAATGCCCCCTCAGAGATGAGGTTTGACTTGTAGGCCCATATGACTCCTCCATGTCCTGGGCAAGGAGACCATGGGTAGCCATGTCTGGTTTACTCTGTCCTGAGACTGTTTATAGCTTAAAACAGAAGTGTGTCTTCCCAGCACAAACTCTGTCAGCGCATCTGGTGGCAACAGCTCAGCCCATTCAAAGACCAAGGATTCAGAAAGGGCACACTGATAGTGGGGAGCCTCTTAAGAACCTCTAATGTTCTCCCAAAACCGGAGTTAAGGGTCAGAATGCAGATCCTGAACAAGGGACATGCTAGGGCCAGAAGTAGCTTGACTCTCGCCTAAGTATCTGTGCCTTTGCCTGTTCTTTCTCCCATTCTACTGAGCCTGGAACTGATTCCCACTTGCCTTCTAATGAAGAGAGGCCAGGTACAGAGAGTTTGGAGGAAAAAGACACCAGGAGGCAGGCTGCGGGGTTGGAGAGGGTTCTGAAAGGATGCAGCAATCCAGAATACCTCCTTTTCTAGCCAGCATCCCTTGAACTTCTGAAAGTTTGGGTCTACCACTGGCTGGCACACCAGGGCAATGATTTCCCTGAAGGAGGAAGAAATGTTTCACCCTTGCATTCTTCTTGGAGAAGATACAGCCTGTGCTTAGTTGAGTGGTTCATGCTCAGACTTTGGTGTGAACCACTCAACTTCATTCTTGTCTTTACCTTGACCTTGATCAACAGGGGTGAAAAGAACCACCGTGGTGTCTCCATGCCCTCCCATTTTAGTAGTAGCATTTTGTGTCTTTCCTCCACCCCTCACCTGAGTTCCACCAAGGTTAACGCATCAGATGTAACTTTTTCAGCTGAGTTGTATGATTGATTTTCAGTCCACTGTAAATACACCTGGGGTGGGGTGGGGTGGGGTTGGGGGTGTTTAGGAAGAGGAAGCCAGACTTGCTTTGTGAACTGAATGTATTTTTATGCAATTTTGAGTGGCCTTTCAACCCTAAGACGATTTTGTTTTACTGGTTGTTATTATATAGTATTGAGTATTCCGTGTTTGTTTGAAAGTTTGGGAATAATATTCACATCTATATGATGCCTGTAAACACAACAGTATTTATAAATGAGTAAATAAAATTGTGTTTTAACTTTGTGACTGTCTCCACAGTTCAGGGCACGGAATTTATAGAATTTCACATCTAGGAGAGCCTCTTCTGATTTTACATCCTCTTTACCATTGGTGAGGGCCTCACCCACCAGCCTCCTGCAGCTCCTGTCCACAGAGAGGCCCCTTCCCCAGGGACAGCCACAAGTGAGTCATGGCCACTGAGGTAAGGGTCTCTCATCAAGGAATTTCCTAAATGGAGTCAGGCCAAGGAGAAGCCTAGATTGGAGTTCAAAAGAACCATATGAAGATAAGGAGGTTTCAAGCTTCAAGTAACTAAGAGTATGGTTATTTCTTGGAAGACAGCAGGGCCAAGTGACAAGGGTGTTAAGCCCGTCCAGGTGAACACTAGCTACTGTAGTACATGGGAAAGCTGAGGTCTAGGGAGGTGGTGATTTCCTTGGGCTCATGAAAGTCTCCTGGCGTCACCCTTAGTCATCTGTTATGTACATAACAGTCCTCGTGAGGTCACTGTTTAATTTGGGAGATCCAAAACTGTTCTGTAGCTCCAAACTACAGAAGTTATTTGGGAGTTATTGAAGGTTAAATCCAAACTCAAAATGAAGGAGCCATACCCAGAGAGGGGCTGTTCAGGCTCACTGGCAGGGTTTGTATGTGGGTGGCCAGGTCTGACCCTAGGCAGCCAGGATTCGGATCTGGTTTCTCCAGCAAGCCCTGCCTCTGGCTTTTCTCAGCCTTGTGTTTTCTGCCAAGCGGAAATCCCTGGTCACTGACTTGAGGAGAGGTCAGGGAGGGAAGATTCTTTTCCTCTGCTGTCAGCCAGCTGTTTGTAGCCCGAGCAGCAGCAGAACAAACACACTTGATGTCATGGTTGAAGAATTCAGTCCTGTCCTGGGGCCCAAAACAGAGGCAAAGAACCATGACCGATGTAAAGGATTCCTAGACTGCAAATAAATATTTCTCTTTCTGTCCCCTGCTGGTTGTGGTAAGGTCTGCAGAGACAGTATCACCTAGCCATCATGTGGTCCAGCCTTCTTGGGGGCAAAGGAGAAGGCCACTGCCTCTGCATTAGCAGAGTAAAAAGCTCACATTCTCAGCCAGGAGACCCTCAGGTGACAAATCCCAGTCCTGCTGAAAGGCTCATGCCCCTCACCCAACCCAGGCCACCCACCCTCCCCAGCCTCAGGGACTGAAGCAACAAGACAAGCTAGATGGTAAAGGATCTGGGCTCACGCTCCCCCAGGTGGGCAGCTCCTGTCCCTGGCTTGCCTTCACTACGCCTCATGCTGTTGAACCTGATGGACAAGCACAAGTCTAGCCAATGGTGCTCCCGGGGGACATGTGCTGGTGTAAACTGACAAAATGGTAGCTGCTGGTCTGTCCTCAAGGAGAAGAGACAGATGGAAGTGGGAACTCAAGGAGTTTTACTCTTCCCTGGTCTTTGGGGCAGTGTTTTCTTCCCTTTCCTTAAAAATTCTGAAGCCTTATCCCTGGTCCCTAACATCTTTGCTTCAGAAGTTTTAAAAGACATTTCAAGTTCTTTGCAAAGAGACAATTGAGGACTTTGTAGAAATTCTTTTCAAATTCCCATTTCCCAGGGCCAGACTCCCTCTTGTCACTGGGCTCAGACTGTGGCTGTTCCCTAAGGGAATTCAAGAGTATAGTCCCCACCACCACCCTGCCCCACCCAGCTTCTCAGACAGTGTTCCTCGGCACCACCATGCTCCCCGCAATTCCACAGGCCTGGCATGTGTCCTCAATCAGGAGATGTGTGGGCCCCAGCAACCACCAGAGTGCCAGTCTGGTCTTCATCCACCTCCAGGAGAAAGGCACCTCAGCCCCTTTTGCTGCTTCCCTGAAGGGAGATTCTGGCTAGAGGCCAGAGCCTCAGCCCCATCTCATCACCCTCACCCACCATACTGACCCTCACAGGCAGCTCCCACTCCCTCACCCCCACCTCAGCGCAGCAAAAACAACCAGAGACACCCCCCACCCCCAGGTTTCTTTCAGCTCATTTCTTTAATAAGGAGGCGCAGCTCATTACAAAATAACAATTTGACAAGAGATCAGACAAGAACAACAGAGTCCACATAAGGGGGATGGAGAGCACTGCCAAGCAGAGGTGGGGAATGGGGCGGGGTGAGGACTGTACATGTGTCCTTCCTATGGAGACAAAGGCAGGGCTCCTGGTGGGGTGACCTGGGTGAAGGCAGGCTCTGCCAGGCCCTGGTTTTGAAGTTTCCAGCCCTAGGGTTTTCAGAAAGCAGCAAATCAAGTCCTTAGATGGGCAGTAGTCAGGGCGGAAGGGTCAGCATCTTTGAAGAGCCCCCAAAAGTCCTGAGCTCTAAGGCAGGCGGGATGGAGGAACTCTTGGCACCCCGTGCACACTGTTCCCATCACCTCGCCATACAGACTCTCTCAACTCTTGCCTCAATTTCTGTCTCTGCTGTGGGTGTGGAGAGTGGGAGGTCCCCAGAGAGAGCTGGAGGAAGCAAGACATGTCTTCACTCGTCTAAGCATCTGATTCCAGCCTGCTCTGAAATGGTCCCCTCCACCCTCTCCACTCTTTCATGTCCCAGCACAAAGGTCCCTGGGACTTCTGTGTGCTCACGAGTCGTGGTTTGTGAAGGGCAAGCCTGCCTAGGCACTTCGGGCCTCATCGAATGTGCCCTGCCTGATTCCCCTCCTGTTCTCTCTCTTCTTCCTCATACTCATCACAGTTGCCAGGCCTAAGGCATCCTGGGCTCTTCCCATGCATTACTGCCCTCAGGCACTCGTGGGGCCAGGGGCTGCAGGCAGTGGGGCTACCTATCCCTCTCAGTTCAACAGGATGACCTGGGGCCTCAGAAGCTCCCAGGCCTCTCTACTCACCTCTCTGCTACTTGGTGCAGCTGGCTGGTGCTGCTCTGGGGAGCAGGTGTGAAGGTCAGGGGGCTAGGTTCACACCTGCTCTGCCCAAACCTCTGACCCTCCCTCACAGCTGAACCTGCCTGCCCCACTCTCAGAGGAGCCCTGGTAGCCCTGAGGTTGCCCCGCTATTGGGCTGCTTCTGTCAGACTGCAGGACATGCGAGGGCAGAGCATCAGCCCCTGTGTTCACCGGCTTCTCCCTGAGTCCCTCCTCCATCACCACCCATGGACCCTGAAACCACAGAGGTAAGCAGGGATGGTTCTGTCACCCCTGGCTGGGCCACTGACTGGCTGCTCCTGAAAGTCCTGGTTACCTCCAAAGGGGCCCCAGGAAAGATCCAGAACCAGGGAGTCCCACTGCTGCCTCACCCAGAATAGAGATGGAGCTAACTGTGAACCCAAGCTGAGGAAGCCAGCTCGGGCAGGGACAGCCTGGGCATCTCCTAAGGCCCCACTGGAAGCCCTAGACACTGTCCATTCTCATGACACAGGGCTGAGGGAGGAGGGGGCGACAACAGGTGAGCCCTTCACAAGTGTTCTGTGGGGAGCCAGTCAGAGGGACACGGGGGCTCCTGGGAGGAGCCTAGGGAGGCCCAGTCTCCAGCAGGAAACCCCCTTTATGGCTTTTCAGTGAATTCAGACAGTGGGAGGAAGGGGCACACCATACACATACACAGGACACGGAAGCAACTGGGATGCCAGATACCAGGGTGGACACTGCACCGGGCCCCGAGGTTGGCTCTGCAGACAGGTGTGCAGCAAACAGGCCTTCAGAGCGACAGGGTCCTCCAGCATCTCCCGTGGCAGGGCTGGACCAGAGCTGGCACCGACTCCCGCCTGCTGATGGCTCCCATGGGGGGTTTTCCGATGGGAGGAGACAGGGGTGGGGCTGGGGGACAAAGACTTTACACGACATAAAATCAAAGAAACAGCCTCAACCAGTTCTGTAAAACAGGTTTGCGGTTGGGAGATCAAGGGGACTCTCAGCGTTGCCATGCGGCTATTTACAGAAAGTTGTAGACATGCATCTTGATTAAACAAGATTCTCTTCATATGCTTCTAGGTAATTATCTTCTTTTATATATAATTAAATACACATGGAGGGGACAGATGAGGCTCAAATGGCTTCAGAAGGTTCTTATCTTGTCGCTTAAAAAATAAATTCATGTGTCTTCAAGTCACAGTGTCCCCTTCTCAATATTGCAGTTCAAAAAACTGGTTAAGTCAAATCCTTGGGGTTCCTGGCCCCCTGGGACCGAAGGGAGAGGGGAAAAGTCATAGGGTAGCATCCCCAGACACAATGCAGGAGGACCAGTTGAATTTCAGATAAACCACCAATTATATTTTAGTATAATATGCCCCAACTATTGCCTAGGACATACTTACACTTAAAAATTGTTCCTTATCTGAAATGCAAATGTAACTGGCCATCCTGTATTTTTATTTGCCAAATCTGGCATCCACAGCATGGGGCTCCGGGCCACCAGAATCAGTACTTGGGACTCCTCCCTGCCTGCCACTGCCCAGGGCTCTGAGAGAGCGCCCCAAACAGCTTTAGGTGGGAGGGACAGAGGAGAGGGAAGGGAAGGGGCAAAGCAGAGGATGTGAGGGCAGTTCCTGGCTCAATCTCTTTCTGTCTTTGAGGGGGAGGGGACACCATCAGGGACAGGCTTTCTCTCTCTGAGGTTGGGTGAGACCCAGGACTTAGATGCCTTATGAATTAGCCTAGGACATTAAGGGAACACGGAAGCTCTCACTCCCCAATCCCAGGGAGGTTTTCAACCTCTTTGCTATCACCCATCCTTGCCCCCACCCTACTGCATGGAGGCAGGTTTCTAAGAGAGCTGGTTTTACCCGCAGGAGGGCTGTAGCGACCCCTCTTCTCCCTCTCGCTGAGGCCTTGGGCCAGCAAAACATGCCACACTGATTCCGCAGAGACACAAGTTATGTATGCTTTCCTAGGAAGAAAAAAAGATCAGGATCTGAGGCTGCGGCCTAATCCCTGCTGCCTCATCCTCCAGCTGAGGGATTCCAGGAAAGTCACTTCGCATTCTTGCCGAGTATCTGCCTACTGCCTGGGATTGCCCCAGCGTTCTTTACCCAGCCTCCCCCAGGCCTGTTTCCGCTTCCCAAGAGCACAAAAATCTGCCTCTAGCTCTGGCAGAGTTAGCTTCCCTTCTGGAACAATTATTCCGGGAGGAAGAAGAGAACGAGCTTTCAGACCTTACCCCAGTTTCTGGTGGGATTAGGTTTGGGTTTTCATGGTCTCAGCCTCTCTAAAAATCACCTCTATACTACTTTCCTCTCTCTGGAACAGACCTTGAGATGGAAACTCATAGCCCCAGAGGCGTCCAGAACTCCTTGCTAGCCAGACACCCGAACTCTAGATCCCGCTTAGTGCCTACACCCCAGTACCCTGACATCCCCAGAAATAAACCAGCCCAGCAGTGAGTGAATGGCATGATGCCCTGTGGTTTGAGCTACATCAGCCCTCAGGTGTGGAAAACTACAAGCAGAAGCATGTTCCCACCAAGCCCATGGACCAAGACAGATGATGCCATCCGCTAGGTGGCACGTCAGGACCAGCTGGGACCTGGGGAAGGCACTGCTCCCCACAACCACACTGGCTCCACACTGGTGCCAAGATTCAAAGTTACTCAGCAACCTGTCCCCACCCCTCAAGGCTGCTCACTAACAGTGGGCTCAGAGTAATAAAATCCAGCCCTCGTCACCAGGCACATGGACACCCAGACCATCAAAGGCTCCTACCATTGCCTTTCCTCCTGGTCAAGGAAGTACAAATCTTGGGCTTTGGAAGGGCTGAATGAAGTTCATGAGTGGAAAAGAATCCCAGGTGGTAGAAGGTGGATTGGGAAAGGGGAAAGGAATAAAGGTAGCAGGGATATCGACAAGGGGGTCTCTATGAGTGAGTCTGTGGGATATGGGTAAGGAGAATGAGTCTGGGGAGAGACCCTGAGAAAGCACCAAAATCCCACAGCTCTGGGGATGGGAGAAGAGTCCAGTGATTTCTGATGTCCGTATCAGGAAATCCTACTCTGTGGCCACCCAGCTTTCTGAAAGCACCCGATTGTCCCACAACTCTCTACCATGACCACACCTTTGGCCCCAAGGACCACAGCTCATAATCCTGATCAGAGTCTTACCTTCCCATCGTTAAGTGCACACGTACACACGTACACACACACACACACAGCCCAGTACAAATGTAACTTCCAGGTACCACTAACAAGACAAAGAAGGATCTCCGAGAGACAGGCAGGCTCTCCAGTGTGTTTCTGGTGGGGGTATTCCCTCACCTCCCTCACTCCTTCAGCCAAAAAACAAAGCAAAACCAAAAGCCCCTTCCCTATTTTTAAAATAAAAAGACACTCTGCACCTTCTTCATGCTGGATCCTCAAAGCCTTATTCCCTCAACACCATCCGTCTGTCTCAGGTGTCTACAGGAAGCTGAAGTGGCCCAGATGGGGCAGCATGGAAATGCTGCCATTTGTGCTGGGAAAGAGATACTCAGGCTTCTGGAGAAGCCGTGAGTCTTCTGTGGTGAAAAAAATGGCAAGGGCCTAAGGGCTTCATGGATGGAAGAGAGAGGCCAAAGGAAGGGAGGCAAAGAGGGCTGGCCTCTGGCCACAAGGGGACCTCACTCTCTTGTCCAGGCTGAAGGTTTGGAGGAAGACTCGGTGCAAACCTGACTAACATATATATGGCTTTTATATCAGGGCTGGGGACAAAAGGTGAACAGGGAATAGGATACAACTGAGCACGGTCAGAAACCCTGGCAGGTCTCCTCTGCTACTCATTTGGAATGGATGCCCTTTGTTTTTTAGCTTTCATAGAGAGAAGTCCCCCAGTGGTAGGACAGGGCCTCCCCATAGGTCTCCCTGGGCCACTCCAGCTACCTATCAGCTCTCCAGCATGGAGGGCAGAGGGCCCAGGAAGCAAGGAGTGGGAGTTTGGGGGAATTCCAGTGCTCTCCTATATTTCATCCCAGGAAATATCAGACATCTGTCCCCCATCCTCTTCTTATCATCCCCTTCTTACCTGGACCTCAGGGCAACTAAGAACATTTAAACTTTCCTTTTAAAGTCCTATGGCTCTGCACAGATAACGTGTCTTCAGACAGTGTTGCTCCACTTAAAACAGAAGCAAAAGCACGATGGGGAATAAATGCAAATGAACCAGACTGCTTATATTATATTCTGGAAAAGGAGAAAGCATCTGTGTTTCCCACTGGATGGGATGAAGATCCAGGAGTTTAATTTTAGTCTTTCTGGTCATGGGACTTCTGTTTCTTCAAGGTTCGATATTTACTGTCAATAAGAGTGAGATTTTGGGACAGAGTCCCTGTCAGAGTCTGACCAAATTAGTGAATAGTGCATATCCATGAATGTCCCAGGAACCACACTTCTGGGGAAACCATGACTGGCAGGAAGAAGTCTTTGATGGCATCAGGGCTTTGGTCCTAGTTCTGGACACATCCAGTCTTCACATCTTTCTGCCTCCCAAATAGCCACCAACAGGAGTATGAAAGCTCCGGCATCTGAGCAGGATCCTGAGACTTTGCCATAGATGAGAGATCTCCCACTTAGTGGACTTCCTTCATATCAGGGTCCCCAAAGAGCCTTCTTTTCCCACACTTCACTGTCCATGGCTCATTCCAGGAATGAAGAGAGATGCTCAAAGACACACACACACATACATACACACCACACACACACATACATACACACCACACACACACACACACAGAGACACACACACACACACACGCACACACATGGATCATTGGCCACTGTGATGCCTTCCCTGTCAGGAAGCAGGATGTGCCGCCATTTTGTTGGTCCAGAAGGCTCAAAAAACAGGAAGTGCTGCAAGTTTGTGCCAGTAGAGGGCCTCGCTTGGGGTGAGGCAGATGCGAAGCTTTGAAAGAGTGGGGGACACTGTGACAGGGCATGCAGCAAGGGCAGCTCCTGGGACCATGAACAGAGCCAGGCTTGTCTTTGACCTCTTAGGGGACTCTCCTCACACAGCCACCAAAGGGAAGTTGGTCTTTAAAAAGGGAAAAACAAGGACACAACCACCAACAAATTAAAGGAGAAAGAAAACCTCTAGGGTCGCATAACTGAGGTATTGATAGCTCTGGATCTTGTCAGTGTCCGTGAAAGGTGTGGGGTCCCAGCTGCCGCTGTCTACTTGTTCTTGCCCAGGAGTGCATCCACCTCCTCCTCAGGCTTGAGCGAGTGCCACTGGGCGATGGGCCTCCGGGGGTTGGCCAGCATGTCGGACCAGTGCCGCAGCTCTGTGCCCGTGGCATTGCTGCCCACAAAGATCTTGCCTATGGCTTCGTTCTTGCCCAGCTTGTCATAGTCCAGCACAGTGACCACTACCTGGACTTTCTGCGAGAAAAACAAACGAGGGAGGGAGTTGGCAGGCTGAGACATGGGATCCCGTGACCAAATTTCTCCTCCATCAACCTCTATGACAAATGATCAGGAAGGAAAGGCCTCCCAGGGCTCCTTGGTTTCATCTCTGCTCCAGTGAAGACTGAATTGACATGGAGGCAGAGGCCACCCCTTTGGCAGCCTTTGTTTCTACCACTGGATATTTATTAAGGTTGTACTGTGCTCTAGACACCGTGTTAAGCACTTGTATGGAGAGAAGAGGGAAGGAAAAATGAAAAGATGAATTTCACCTCAATGAGATCAACAAACACGTAATTGAAAACTCACAACATGAAGTGATAAAGGTTATACTAGAGAGATAGAGGCACAAGGTACTGTGGAAACTCAGAGGAGGCAACAGTCCTGCTGGGGCCAAGCAGAAAAGGCTTCACAGAGGTGACTAGGACATGAAGTCCTGAGAATTTCTCTAGGAAGAGAAAAAAGGGAAGAGGATTCCCGGAAAACAGATTAGCTTGGGTAGAGGCATAGACTTGAGAGTGCATTTGCATCTGAGAAACATTAGACATTCAGTCACTGAGGTACAGGGGAAGGAGCAGTGAGGCAGGAAATGAAGCGGCAGAGTATGTTGGGGTCAGCCAAGGAGTTTGTGTTTTTGTTTTTTAGGTAAGCAGTAGGGGACGCCTGAAGACTTTAGGAAAAGGAGTGTTGTGGACATCTGAGAGAGACAGCAAGCGAGCCCTGGTCTTGAGGTGGAAGATTAACTGGAGGAGGAGTGGGCTGATGACAGGGAGGACACCCGCTGGGGGATGCTGGAGGTTCTGGGAGGATGGATCCCAAATACCTGAACCAAGGCAGGGACAGTGGGGATGGGAAGTCAAAACCAGGTTGGACAGGTATTCAGGGAGAGAATCAAGAGCACCTGATGTCAGCTGAATTTGCTCAATGGTTGATGCCTTTTTCCCCTGTGACTCCAGCCAACTCAGCTTTGTCCTTTAGGACCAAGCTTTCTCTGGGAAGCCTCATCTGAGTTGCTTACAGTGCTCTGCTTCATGCACATTGAAGCTGTTGTCTCACTGTGCTTTACTGGACTGTTTACTGGTGCCTTCCTGCTGCGAGGTCCTTGAGAGCAACAACTGTGTCTATTGCACACTTAATTCCCCATCCCTTAGCAAGTGCCTGGCACTTAGAAAATGCTAAGAAAAGTATGTTAGATAAATGAGAAAGAAAAAAGGAAATAGCACATCTAAGGTGATGCCCAGGTTTCTGACTTGGGCCACTAGGTAGATGATGGATTCTGGGCCATTCACTGAAAACAGAATTCGGATGAAACAGGCTTGTCTGGGAAGAGGTAGGGAGAAGAACATTACATTGGTTTTAGGCATATTGAATTTGAGACACCTGGGCCAGGATGCACTAGAGCTAAAAGTCTCCGTAATGGGGACTTCTCTTGGATTAACATTATCGCTGAGCTGCCCAATGTTCGCCTGAAGTACTCCCTCAGTAGCATCATACACATCTCCATAGATGACAGTACCAACTCTGAAGATTCTCTTGCACCCTTGTGCCCCAAGCCCTCCTGGGGGGAGGAGAGATGGTGGGATCAGCTCACTACAAAGAAGGAGAGACCAAGACTCCATGGGAATCCACCACTCTGCAAGCCTTCAGCTGCACCTGACTTCCCACCCAAATGGGGGGGGGGGGGTCTTTTCCTCCCCATATCCAGATCCCACTCATACCCAGAAATGCTGAAAACCAGACCTCATCTCCAGCATTTACAGAACTTGCTGGTGAGAAGGAAGGAAGAGTACAGAAGGCTGGAAGGGTAGAGGGAAAGCGAAGAGGAACAGGTCAGATGGGTAGATAGGAAGGTCCTAGAGAGCAGCGGACGCAGGGCAGGGACGGCCAAGGCAGGGTGTGGCTGGAGAGGGCGGAGGAGGTGGCCACTCCCACCCTCTCAGCCAGCTCCAGACCCTTCTGGCACCTTTGCTATACCCCCATACACCTGTGCGCATGACCACAGTCCTCAAAGTCCTAAAGGAATGATATGCAGAATTTTTGAATTAGTTCATGTTTTTTGCCTCAGAAAAGGGGAATCCCCAGAAGAAGCACTTGGAGGCCCCAGCCAGGCACCATTAGACCTCGAGCCTCCCCCCACCCAAGCAAGGCTGTTCTGTGATCTCTGGTGAGTCCCCTCTCTTCAACACCCCCATACATGTTTGCCTCCCCAACCCCTGCTCCATGCCCAGGACCTGAAGGCTCCAGCACCTGAATCTGCTCAAAGGGGATCTCGAAGCTGAAGGACTCGTTGAAGTACGGGTTCAGGGTCTTCTTCTTCACGGTTGTCTTCTTCTTCTTGAGCCGCTTGCCATTCTGCATCAGGTGGATCTTCACATAGGGGTCTGCGGAGGGAGAATACCAGCCCCAGAAAGGTTCCCCTTAGTCCCCCGCCCTCCTGCAGAATGTACCAAGTTCTGCCCAGAGCATCAGTCAAGATGGGCTCTTCATTCTGCTGAGACCAGGCCCTCAGAAAGCCCCAAGTCACGCCATCCAGTTCAAAGGTGGCACAAAAAGCTTCACCTCAAGGACCAACTCTGACCAGTTGGTGGTGGCTTCCTGAAGCATTGGGTGGGGGACATTTCTGAGTGTAAGTAAGGCGTTGTGAGGAAGAGTGTGGGGATTGGCCTGTGATCCTGTACTAGAGAGGGGCGGGGAGTACTGAAGTCAGGACACATCTGCGGGGTCATGATCTCAATCCAATCCTCCTAATCCTACAGATGAGAAACTGAGGCCAAAGAATGGAAATGACCTGCTCGAGGTCACACAGCAGGTCAGTGGCAGAGCCAAGGCTGGCACTGAAACATGCTGGTTGGAGCCCATGCCCAGTGCTGATTCTCCGGGAAGGCGGCTGAGGCAGCAGGCTTCACCCCCCAGAGCCCTGCACCATGGGCCAGCGCCCTTCACTGCCAGGTAAATGTGATATTCAGAGCATCTTCCACCGCCTTCCCTCCCCCTCCTCTTTCCAGGGCAGAGCGAGCAGAGCCTACAGCCTCTTCTAGAAACGCGTCTAGCTTTGGGCAAAGCCCTTCCCACTTCCCTGGGAGAAGTAAAATCTTAAGCCACTAACTCATCTGGGGATGAAATTTCTCTGATCCTTTTTCTCCGTAGCCCACAGTGCATGGCTAGAGAGTGCTGGGAAGGCAGCTCTGATGGGGACAAGGGGCCCTTGAAGAAAAGGAGGGGCTGGGAAGCCAGGGCTCCCCTGCTCCTTGAGGAGACATCTTGGTCCCAGGGCAGCAAAGCATTCCTCCTCTCTGGAGTGTGCAAACTCTGGGACTCAGTGCTGACTGACTGGCTCGCTGGTGCCACCCAATGGCAGTCAGAAGCTCTGCGCGTACCTGAAAGGCCACCCACGTCCATCTTCTTGAGGTTCTTGGCCTCCAGGATGCAGACAGTGAGCTTCCCGGCCGTGGGCACGTAGCGCAGGGAGGTGCAGATGTCGCCCAGCTTCTCTGGCTGTC
Source organism: Sapajus apella (assembly GCF_009761245.1). Taxonomy (NCBI): domain Eukaryota; kingdom Metazoa; phylum Chordata; class Mammalia; order Primates; family Cebidae; genus Sapajus; species Sapajus apella. The sequence goes on from NW_022436962.1 coordinate 6,193,389, forward strand.
CAGGGGGGAAAGCAGGACTTAGGTCATCTCAGCCATCCTAGTGCCTCTCTTGTGGCTGACCTGTTTCCTGCTAAAGTTAGCAAGGCAGTGGTGTGTTCCTGCCTCCCTCATCAGTCCCCGTATCTGTGATGGCCAAGAAGGTCTTCCAGCATCTGCCCTAGGGGCCCGTAGACACAGTGCAACAAAGCCCCTGAAAGTGACAGGCTGGGACCTCGCGGGCTGTGGGCGGAGGATGCTGGCAGATGAGGGGGTAGAGGACAGCTGCAGTGGCAGGACCGAGGGAGGGATCCCTGGGTGGATCTGGGATCTGGGAGGTTGGGAGTATGTTTGTGCTCCTACCCCAGGCCCTGGTAAGGTGGGAAGGGGTGTGAGAAGCGGGTGTGTTAGCCACCTGTCCACCTCCAAGGGCCCTGGGGGACTGAATGTCTCGGAAGCCTTCTTTCCTTCATCACCTCCACCCACCAAGGTCTCTGTGAACCATTCCACTTGCAGAGTGATTTGTGGTTTTCAGAGCAATTTGCATCCCTTCTTATGTTACTATCACTGCAGCTCTTTCATGTAAATAAGACAAGAATTCTTTGTAACCAATGAGAAACTGAGGTTCCCAGAGGCGGATGGTTTGCTCGAAGTCATGAACAATTTAGCACTGCAGGCGGGCTGAGGACCCAGGCCTCCTAATTCCTAAGGCCAGCACCACACTGCAGAGTCAAAACTGCTCAGAGTCAGAGCCACCCAGCCCAAGACTGACCACATTGCACAGGTCCTGGTTCAGGCATGCTGAACCCCCTACAAGGCACAGGGGACAAAAGGGACAAAAGGATGTCTTAAGCTTCCCCACTCAGCCTTCCATCACTGCCTACAGTGTGCTGGGTAGCAGGGCCTTGGCCAAGACAAATGATTGATGCCCAGAAGGAGGAATGGCCAAAATGGAGTTTTAGGTACACAGCAATTGCTCAGCAAATATTTAGTGAGTCCATGGATGGATGCTGCAGCAGTTCTGGGAGGACAAGTCCCCCTGCTGAGTATCCTTCAGAACAAACATGAGCTTTCCTTATGGGTAAACTGAGGCACAGAGGCATGAATCGCTGGCCTTAGGTAATAGCAGAAGCTTAGGAGTAACAATAATGGTATTTTTATTTATGAGTACCTACCAAAATACCAGTCACTACGCTAGGTGCTTTACATAAGTAGTGAATCCTCATCTGTAAAAAAAGACTAAAAGGAGGGAACCTGCGTCCAAAGAGTGTAAGCAGCTTGCACAGGGTCACACAGCCAGGCAGTGTGGAGCTAGGGTCCTGACACAGGTCACCTGCCTCCAAAGCCCACCCAATTTCCAACATGCCAAGAGGAAAAAGCCCACCTCTACATTCGTCCTTCTGCCCAATCTGGCCTCATCTCTGCTCTTACCTCCTCCTTCTCCCCACCTTGCAGGTCTCTCCACTCCTCGATGGGCTGGCCAAGGTCCACCGTGTTCATAGGTACCTTTACCTCTCCAATGATGTCATGTTTGGAGAAGCGGTCAAAGTCGTAGATGGCCATCACCAGAGTTTTGCCCCCGAGCTCCTGGTATGGCACCTGCAAGGCACAAGCAGAATCAGAGGGGGCCAGAGCAACTCATGCACCTCCAAGGGTACTGTGGGCAGGTCCCTGGGCAGGGGTCTCTATTCCAGCCCATAGGGTCCCGGTTAGTGTATGGAGGCAAAGAATACGCAGGGCTTTGGGGGAGCAGAATGAGAGCGGGGCTTGGGAGGGATCCTGATTCTCCAAAGAGGCTGGGGAAGTTCTGCAGTCCAGGCTGCCATTGTTCCAGGCTGAGCCCTGGCTAAGGACCAAGGAAAGGTCTGTAGAACTCAGCAGAGAATTGGGATCAGGGAGGGAGCCGGGGTCACCCTTCCAGCCCTCATCACCTTGAAGGTGAAGGTTTCGTTGAAGGCAGGGTTCAATGTCTTCCGATGGACTTTGGTCTCATATTTCTTCTTCTTGTCTGGAAGGAGGAAGACCTTGACGTAAGGGTCTGAGGTGCCTCCCATGTCCAGGGCAGGCAGTTCAGCAGCCTGCAGAACGCCCACAGTAAGCTGTGGAGAGAGATGAGGAGAAGAGGGCCTGAGTCTCAGCACTGCTCCAACACGATTGGCCCCAGACCCAGCTCCAACACGATTGGCCCCAGACCCAGCTCCCACCAATTCCTTCCCAGAGAGGGCAGCAGGGGCAGGGGGATCAGGGGAGGCTGGTGCTAGAGGGGAAGGTTGGTCTCCATTTCCATCCCAAGAAATTTGGAATGGCATTTAGGGAACCGGAAGTTGAACGAGAAATTGCTTTGCCCAAGGTTGGTGGGCAGCCTAATAGCATAATCAACCTGGAACCTTGCCCAAAGCAGGCTGGTGGCCACCCCAGCATCGATGTCCAGAGAGAGCTATAGGCCCTGCAGTTTCCAGCCTCCCTCACCCTATGGAAAGGAGCAGCCCCCACACACCTCGGAGGGAGCTGTTTCTATCCCCCTCCCACCCAGCTCCCAGTTCCCCACTCTGCCCAAACAGCCCTGCATACCTGATTAGCCTGAAAATCATAGTCCAGGGAAAACTGCAGTTTGCCCAGGTTCTCTGGCTCTTTCTCCTCCTCCCCTTCACCTTCCCCCTCAGTCAGGCCTGTCTCTGCATCATCGTCATCCTGTGGGTGCTGGGGGAGAGAGAGAACAAGTTAAAGGGGAGAACAGAGCAGCCTGGCTTGGCACAGGGTGACGGGAAGCCAGCCCCTCTGTGCCAGCCCCTGACTCAGAGCTGTGTGTGGTGGGGATAAGAGGGAATGTGGCCCTGCTGTGGGACCCTCCTTCATGCCCATCAGAACCCCAGGCAGCCCCACTACCCCAGCCCTGTGTTTGAGACGTGGCTCTGGTTTGGGCACCGCTCTCCTCCCTGTGAGGCACAGTGCGCTAAGGGACCAGGCCCTGTGCCAAGTGCTTCACAGCTTCTGGAGGCAGGGGTGGGAGTGGGATTTGCTTCCCTTGTAAGCCTTCTCCCCAGCACTTTCCCCAGCTCAGGCCCCACACATCCTGGGCAAGACATACCAGAAGTACGGTCCAGGCAGACAGGAGCAGAATGAGCCCACAGAGGTGGAGAGAGAAAGAAGAAAGCGATGTAAGAGAAAATCCTGCAGCTCAAACCAGCCCCTGAAGTCACCACAGCCACTCAGCGAGACCAGGCTGGGCTACACCCAAGTCATCCTGGAACCCCTCCCAATGCACACTAGCACACACTGCAGGTTCCTTTTGGACACACACACACACACAGGCCACTTAGATCCCTGGCTTCTTGAGATCAGGCTCTTCCCTCCATATGGATTCCTTGAGAAAGAGATTCCTCCTAGTCACCACCAAAACAAACATGGGGAAAAGGGAAGCACACAGTGGCCTCTACAGACTTAAAAGAAGAAAAGGAGGTTTCTAGGCTGACCAACATCAAAAGACTGGGGAAAATAAATGAAATCATCACATGATTAATGATAGATTCCACTTGGCTCAGTCTGGGTGCCTCAGGGCCACTCTTCTGCCTCATTTGATTCCCACCCTACAACCAGTTAGATGCCTCCCGTGAGATAGCATCCTTTAGCCTCTGGCAGGAAAACACATGTTTCCTGATGGTGTCTTGCTGGTGGGGGGGTGTCTCTTTCCAACATTTTGTCCCAGTAGCCTCATTGGGGGGTCAATATTTTGTTGTCCTTCACTGTCTTTTGAGTTCATGCTAACACAGGAATAAGGTTCCCACTTCTCAGGGGCCTCCAGGTAAATGGTGTTACACTAGGGATATAATCGAGAGAGCTGAGGTTCTTTTTCTTTTTCTCTTTTTTTTTTTTTTTTTTTTTTTTTTGAGTTTTGTTCTTGTTGCCCAGGCTGGAGTGCAATGGCAAGATCTTGGTTCACTGCAACCTCTGCCTCCTGGGTTCAAGTGATTCTCCTGCCTCAGCTTCCCCAGTAGCTGGGATTACAGGCATGCACCACCATGCCCAGCTAATTTTGTATTTTAGTAGAGAAGAGGTTTCTCCAGGCTAGCCGGGCTGGTCTTGGACTCCTGACCTCAGGTGATCTGCCTGCCTCAGCCTCCCAAAGTGCTGGGATTAGGGGCATGAGCCACCATGCCTGGCCTGAGAGAACCGAGTTTTAAGGAGGGGAGCTGGTTTGGCTGTGGAAGACCAGGAGCCTCTGCTTCCCCTTTCAGTATCAGGAAAGCCTAGGCTAAGCCCCTTCCAGTCCCCCTCACAACCAGTGTGCCCTACCTGACCCCCTTTCATGTCCTTCATGTTCATGGCATTCTTCATGCCTTTGCCTTTCTCCTTCTTGTTCTTCTTCTTCTTGCAGCAGCACTTCTTGCAGATGCAGAAGCAGCACGTAAGGAGCAGGAGCCCAGCAACCACAGCAATAGCGATCAGGGCCCAGGGTGGTACTGCCCACACAGAGAAGACCCGGGGTCAGCAGCGCCATGCCTTGCAGCCCCAGACCCCGTAGCACTGGCAAAAATGGGTCAGGAATAGGACTGCCCTCCCACAATGCCCACACCACACATTTTAAAAACCACACACCCATGAGTGATTTGCATGTAAGTTGCATACACTTTGCATGCCTTTTCATTAATACCTTGCCTTTTTTTTTTTCCTACTGCCCTTGTTGGTATAGCCTGCCGGCTGACAGGTATCAACCAGCTGTATGCATGAAAGAATATCAGTTTAGCTCTATTGAGTTTGACTAGTGTGATCTACGGAGGAGCGGCTCATACTGCAGAGGATGGGATGATGCTTATCGGTCCCTTGGCCTCCATCCCTTGTGCCAAGTCTTGAGAGGGCTGATGCATAGCCCGATGGGCCAAGCTCTTTAAGATTGAGTCTGGACCTAGACCACTGCTGGGCTTTGCAAAACCCAACTGTTTGGGGATGGGCTCTGGGCTGCTCTCCGTGGTTCTGAAGCACCATCTCCTACCAGTGTGGCTGCTCCCCATTAAACTGCATCTCTGGTGTCTCCTATACAGCCTCTGCCAAGAATTCAAAAGCAGCAGGGGCTTTTATTTTCTGTCTTCCAAAATAAATGTCAAAGTGTTATTGGCAAACTTGAACAGTGACTTCTGTTTCATATTTTTCGTCTCCTTTTGGTTTCATCTTTGGACAGTTTTTTAAATTATAAGAACTTTTCTTCCCCTGAGAAGTTGAAGCCCATAAACCCCCTTGTTTGCTACATTAATGGCAGACCCTACTTCCCCCTCCAAAAATCCAGCCTGAAATCTGAGCATTAGGAAAGAGCACAGCCAATCACATCCCAGTGGTGTACCCACCCTTTCTCACCCCTCTCAGACTCTATCCTTGCCCCACCTTTTCAGCCACCAGGTGCACTCACAGGGAATCTTGTTGATCTCATTGAAAAACTTCTCCTTCAGTTTGGCAAACATGTCCTCCTGGCTCTCCCCAGCACCCCCACTCTCAGTGGAGTTGGAGTTGTCCACGGGTCCGATGGGCATCGTGGCGGTGGTGGTGGCAGGAGCCACAATGGGCTCCTGGTTCCTCTTGAAAATGTTCCTCATGGTGGCAGAGGGGACAGCTGGGGAATGAGAGGGGAAGAGGGCAGGATGAACATCCCAGAGGTCATCTTCCCCTCAGAAAGCCCAAAGGACCAGGAGAAGCTCTTTATAGATCGAAGATGTTTTGCACAATATGAACAACTGTTGTAAAACAACAATAATAGACATCATCCAGTTAGTACACAGTCAGCCTGGGCAGCATAGCAAGAACATTTGAACTTTTTGTTTTTTAAATTAGGCATGGTGGAAGCTGAAGTGACAGAGGATCACTTGAGTCCAGGAGTTTGAGGTTAGTCACATGAGCTATGAGTAACTAAGTAAGATTCTGTCTCTTTAAAAAAAAATAGTACATTATGTGTCAGGCCCTATGCAAAGCACTTTCCATGCATTGTTCATCTAATCCAAACAACAACCTAATGGTTTTTGTTGTTTCCATTTAACAGAAGGGGAAACAGGTTCAGAGAGGCTAGACAGTTTTTCCAAGGTCACTTAGCTGGAAGCTCTGAAACTGAGGTTTGAACTAGTCTGCCCAACTCCAGAGCGTGCACTGCTCTCCTGTATCTCTCATTTAAACCTAACGTCACAACTCTAGGAAGGAGACAAGGTTTTGCACTGAGAGCTCCTCTTTCAACCTCTCTCCTTGACTTCCAAGGATTTTCAGACATTGCTCTGTCTAGATTCTCTGCCTATCTCCATGACACTTGAACTCTCATCATCCCTGACTCCAAGTCCTCCTCCTGCCCTCCAAGACTCTCTCCTCAGCCCTCAGCGCTTTCTTCACTGGGTCCCTCAGTGCTCACTCGGGGTTTGTTGACCTCTCCTCTAGGAAGACAGCACCCGCATCTCCATCTCTAGCCCTTCCTCCCTGGTCTACTCCGTAGCCCCTGCCCCACATGCACCTGCACACTAGCCTTCCTGCATCAAAGATGCCATGTTTATTAATAACACAACCCAGACTTACTGTCGAAAGTTTGAGGGGAGAGAGAGAGAAAGCCCTCTTAATTCTATCATCCAGAGACAACTAGTATTTGGGGCAGTCTATGCTGGTATTTTTCTGAGTATGTTTTACATGATGAGACCATACTATATATAGGTTTTTTTTTTTTGAAGATTATTTTACATAAAACTTCATCATAAGCCTTTTCCTTTGTTAAATTTTTTCTTTAAATAGCTACTACATGGTAACACCATAATTTGTTTAGCCATTTCACTATCAGACATTTAGGCAGTTTTCAACTTTTTGCTGGTTAAAAGCTGAGCATACATGTTGTTCTTCATTTAAGGTCATGTTCTTATGAGCTTCCAAACTCTGCCCACTGCATTCTGTCCTCTCCACCAAGCTCTTTCTGCTTCTCGGGGCTATGCACTCATTTCTCAACTGAAGTCCCATGAGGGCAGATCCTGTGCTGGCAACAGCACCCCTCATGCCAAGCACACAGTAGGCACTCAGGAGGTATTTGTTGACTGAGCTGCTCTGAGGGAACATAGCAGTGTACACCCACAGATATTCTAGGATGCAAGGATACACAGCACAACTCCCTGACGCATCCATTTTACTGAATGGCAGTTTACAGTATTTTCAAATTAAAACAAGCTGAAAATATAGAGTAGGATGCATACAGCACAAGAATTTAAAGAAAAACGTGAGACTTTTCTCACTGCATGCTAGGGATGAGTCATCTCTCCTCTGGACTCAGGCTTCCTCTGAAGGAATGTTTTAGGAGCTCTGAAGTTCTGTCCCTTTCTTTAAAAACCTGCTGAGATCCCCTCCCCAGCCCTGGAGACTGTTCCAACCTTAAGTACTTCTGGTAACCTGTACATTGATGCAATGCATGTTTATTCACCAAGCATTTATTAAACTCTTACTACATGACATGTTGAAATAGTCTTGACCCCAAAACTGAGTTTGAAATGAAAAAACAAGGTGCACTGGACTTCCCCTCTGGGGGCAGAGAGATGGATCGAGTTTGGTGAGAACTTCAAGGAGCCACACCAGGGGATCAAGAGGAGCGTCCAGGCCTTCACCATGTCCATCTCGCCTCACTTTCACCAAAGCGTCTAGGACTCTGTGACTTTTTTAAAGCAGCTTTATTGAGATGTAATTCATATACCTTATAAACCACCCATTAAACTGTACAGTTCAGTGGTTTTTATTGTATTCACAGAGTTTGTGCAACAATTAGCAGTCTCATTTAGAACATTTTCACCACCTCAAAAAGAAACCAGGTCCCATTAGCAGTCACTCCCATTCTCATCCTCTTCCCAGCTCCTGCAACCAATCATCTACTTTCTGTCTCTATAGGTTTGTTTATCTCAAACATTTCATATCACTGGAATTAGGAAATGTTGTCTTTGTGACTAGCTTCTTTCATTCAGTATGATGTAGCATGTATCAGTATCTCATTCCTTTTTTATTGCCATGTGATATTCCACTATGTAGGTAGAACACTTTTTTTTTTTTTTTTTTTTTTTGAGGCAGAGAGAGAGTGGTGTGCAGTGGCGCAACCAATCCTTACTACAGCCTCCACCTCCAGGGCTCAAGTGATTCCCCACCTCGGCTTCCTGAGTAGCTGGGACTACAGTTGCATACCATCATGCAGTCTAAATTTTTTTTTTTTGTAGATACAGGGTCTCCCTATATTGCGCAGGCTGATCTTAAGTTCCTGGCCTCAAGCAATCCTCCCACTTCAGCCTCCTGAAATGTTGGCATTACAGGTATGAGCCACCGCACCTTGCCTAAAACATATCTTTATCCTTCATCAATTTATAAACATTTGGGTTTCCACTTTTGCCTATTGTATAACTAAATATAGCTAATAATATCCTACTTGTGAGATATTATGAATGATGCTGCTATGAACATCCATGTATAAGTTTTTGTTGTGGATATATTTCTCTTGGGTAGATATTTAAGTACGGAATTGCTGGGTCATAACTATGTTTGACATTTTAAGGTGCCAGCACCAATTTAAGTTCCCACCAGCAATGTATGAGGGTTTTAAGTTCTCCACATCCCAGACAACACTTGATATTATGTCTTTTTGTTCATAGGAATCCTAGTAGAGGTGAACTGGCATTTCACTGTAGTTTTGATTTGCATTTCCCTGATGACTAACGCTGCACATCTTTACATGTGATTATTGGTCATTTGAGTGTCTTTCATAGAAAAATATCCACTGAAATCCTTTGGCCATTTTAAGATATTCATCTTTTTTTTTACTGAGTTGTAAGAATTTCTGTATATTCTGGATACCAGTTCCTTATTGAATATATGATTTGCAAATATTTTTTTCCCATTCTAGGGTCATATTTTTGTGTGTGTGTTTGAGATGGAGTTTTGTTCATCATCCAGGCTGGAGTGCAATGGGGCAATCTCAGCTCACTGCAATCTCCGCCTCCCAGGTTGAAGTGATTCTCCTGCCTCAGCCTCCCAAGTAGCTGGGATTACATGTGCTCACCACCACGCCCCACTAATTTTTGTATTTTTAGTACAGAGTTTCACCATGCTGGCTAGGCTGGTCTCAAACTCCTGACCTCAGTTGATCTGCCCTCCTCAGCCTGCCAAAGTGCTGGGATTACAGGCATGAGCCATTGCGCCTGGTCATATTTTTATTTTTTAATGGTGTCCTTTGAAGCAAAAGCTTTCAATTTCGATGATGTCCAATTTAGCTATTTCTTTTGTTGCCATATTTTTGATGCTATATCCAAGAAACCATCAATAAACCCAAGGGCACCAAGATTTGCTCCTATGTTTTCTTATGGGAGTTGCATAGTTTTAGCTCTCCCATTCAAGTCTACAATCCACTTATTTTTTGAGACAGGGTCTCACTCTGTCACCCAGGCTGAAGTGCAGTGGCATGATCATGGCTCACTGCAGACTTGGCCTCCTGAGCTCAAGCAGTCCTCCAGCTTCAGCTTCCAAAGTAGCTAGAACTACAGCCATGTGTCATTACACCTGGCTAATTTTAAATTTTCTTCTAGAAATGAGGTTCTACTGTGTTGCTACAATCCACTTTTGAGTTTATTTCAGGTCCACAGTCCACTCTGAGTACAGTGTAAGGAAGAGGTTCAAATTCATTCATTTGTATGTGGATATCCATTTGATACAGTAACATTTGTTGAAAACCCTATTCTTGCCCCCGTCCAATTGTCTTTGTTCCCTTGTAAAATATTAACTGACCATAAATACAAGGGCTTATTTTTGGATTGTCAATTCTATCTGTATGTCTAACCTCATGGCAGTACTGCACTTTCGTTTTTTTAACAGCACCTGCCTGCTGTTGACCACACTGTCTTGATTACCATAGCTTTGTGGTAAGTTTTGAAATCAGGCAGTATGGGTCTTCCAACTTGCTTTTTTTGGGGGGGGTAGGGGAAGTGGTTTGAGACAGGGTCTCACTCTGTCACCCAGGCTGGAGTACAGTGGTGTGAACATGGCTCACTGCAAACTTGACCTCCGGGCTCAATCAATCCTCCCCTCTCAGCCTTCTGAGTAGCTGGGACTACAGCCCCATGCCACCACAACTGGCTAATTTTTATATTTTTGTAGAGACAGGGTTTCACTATGCTGCCCAGGCTGGTCTAACTCCTGGGCTTAAGCAATCCACCCACCTTGGCCTCCCAAAGTGCTAGGACTACGGGCGTGAACCACTGCACCAGGCCTTGTTCTTTAATCAGGATTGTTTTGGCTATTCTGGGTTCCTTGAATTTCCATAAGAATTTTAGGACCAGCTTCTTAATTGCTATAAAAAAGCTGGAATTTTTGGAGGCATTGTGTTGAATCTGTAGATCAGCTCAGGGATCATAACAATATTGAGTTTTTTACACTATTTTTTCATTTATTTACACCTTAATTTCTTTCAAGATTGTTTTGTAGTTTTCAACATATACATTTTGCACTTCTTTTGTTCCTAGGTATCTTATTCTTTTTGATGCCATTATAAATGGAATTATTTTCTTAATTTCACTCTCAGATTGTTCATTGCTAGTGTATAGAAATATAACAGATTTTTATATCTCAGTCTTGTACGCTGCCACATTGCCAAACTCTTTTTTTTGTTTTTTGGGTTTTGAGACAAAGTCTCACTCTATCACCCAGGCTGGAGAGCAGTAGTATGATCTTGGCTCACTGCAACCTCCACCTCCCAGGTGCCCCAGCCTTCCGAGTAGCTGGGATTACAGACATCTGCCACTATGCCTGGCTAATTTTTATAGTTTTAGCAGAGATGGGGTTTCACCATGTTAGCCAGGCTGGTCTTGAACTCCTGACCTCAGGTGATCCGCCTGTCTCCGCCTCCCAAAGTGCTGGAATTACAGGCATGAGCCACCTTGCCCAGCCTGAAATCATTTGTTCTAATAGTGCACATGCGCGCGCACGTGTGTGTGTGTGTGTGTGTGTGTGTGTGTGTGTGTGTACAGTGAGACCCTAAAGCCGGCATGGGAAGTGGGGCATTGCACATGGCTCTGGGAACTGCCCACCCTTCTTCTCTTCTTGCAGCAAGCCTGGGACCATGGAGAGTCAGGCGTACCCGTTATGAGCCATTTCACCTCGGGTGGTTTCTTTCACCTCTCTGAGCATCAGACTTCTTAACTATTTGAAGCAGCTTTTATTCCTGAACCCTCAAGTTGAGGCTGGGATTAAATGAGATGTTGCATGCAGGGAGACCGCATGCCCTTCATGTAGAGAACCACTGCTTATTTTTCCAAGGCTGCCCTTGGGTTGCATTTCCATTTTCCCTGGGAGACGCTCCAGTAGCTGAGAGACCAAGATTCCCTCGGCAGAGTCTCCCTCTGATGTGGCCCCTTATCACCTGGCTCTGCTGTCCCTTCTAGAGTCAGAGAAGTGAAAATAAAAAAAAAAAAGTAACAAAAAAGTAAAAAGAGGGAAAGCAGCCCGACCCCTTTCACACTCCCCGTCCCACCCAAGACTCCTGGAGGCCCAGAGAAATGAAGCCAGTCATCCAAGATCACACAGACATTTGGTGGAAGAAGAATCTAAGTCTCTGGACCCCCAGTCCAGTGCTTCCTTCCACAGCCCAGCAGCCCCCTCCGCCTCCAGGACTATTTCCCCCACTCTAGGAGACAGGGCTGCCGTGGCTGGGGAGGAATGGAGGCGAGAACGGTGTGAGGGAGAGCCAAATCCTCGGGGACTCACAGCTGCCCCGCCTCTCGCATGGCTGGGAGCTGCGGTCCCCGGGGAGAGCGGCCGGCTGGAAGGCTTGAGGATGATAAATGGATCAGGGTGCCAGGGCTCCCAGGACAGAGTGAACTCCTCTGTCTGGTCAGAATCACCCGAGCAGGAAAGCATGAAATGGGGCCATTAGGTGAAGGCTGCAGCTGTCGGGATGGAGGCTGGGCATGGGGAGAGATGCTTACGCCCAGCCTGCTGGGCCACAGGGCAAGGTCTCAAGAGTGAGGGCCTGGGAGGCCCCATCAAGGGAGAAGATATACAAGGGAAGGAACTGAAGAAGGCCCCCTCAGCCTTGGCCTACATCAAGACCCCCTGGAGAGTTTGTTAAAATTCAGACCCCCTGCCCTTGCACCCTGTCCCCTAAAGCCTAACTCAGATAACTCAGTGGACTGGAGTGTACCCAGGGATCTGCATTGTAAAAAGCACCTGTTTCCTCTGACGCAGGTGATCTGGGCACCACACTGAAAACACGAAGTTCTCAGTAATTCAGAAAGTCTTGCCAGACAGGTCAAAGCCCAAGCCCAGTTGCTGGAAGTAAAATAAGCCTCAAAGGCTCTGCGGACCTGGAAGGTGCTCTCCACCCCACATCCAGGAAAGGCTGCATCAGGGCGGGGCGGGCAGGAGGACACTGGGGGCAACAACAGGTTCGATCACCATAACTCTGTTTAGTGCGCACACAGACGTTCTCATCTAACCCACCCAGGAGGAGGACACAATTACTAGCATCATTCAAAGATAAGGCAAACGCTGCTCAGACAGGCAAGTGACCTGCCCAAGGTCACAGTTGGTCAGAGTAAAGATCTGGGTCTAAATTTGACTGAGGCCAGGTCTCCTGCTCAGGGGCAAGGTGGGGGCCTGGTCCTCAGGGAAAGCTCAGGAAGGGGAGTCTCCAATAGTGGGAAATGATGCTGGAGAAGCAGGGGTAGACCAGAAGCGAGGTCACGAAACCGAATCCACTCAGGAATTCCCTTCTCCTCCCAGTCCACTAGCTGCTGTCCTTTTGTCTGTCTGCCCAAGATGGCCACTTGGCCTCTGTGACAGTGTCAGTCCCAAGCATGCAGGCCTCTGCAAGTGGCCCCAGGGCTGGGAGCAGTGGTCCAGGAGGAACCAGGCTCAGGCATGCATGGTCTGAGTCCCTGCACAGACCCAAGAACACACTGGGGTCTCGGAGCACCTGTTACTGCCGCTGGCTCCCTTTGCTAAGGAGAACAGCCACATTTGGCCTCGGGTGGGTTAGGAGCTGGGGAGCAGGTGACAACCTGGTTGGCTTATCCTTTATCCTATCCTTTTTTTCCTGTCATATGGAAAGAAAAACGTCATGCAGAAAGCAGGACTTCAGGTGAATATCAAGAAGAATGCATGAACAGAGAGCCTAGGGATTCTCCGGGATGGGGGTGCTGCCATCGCTCCCCTCGTTATGAGCCCTCCTATAACAAGCAGAAACAACACCTGTCTGGAGGCTCTCTCTTTCCTCAACTCCAAACGCCCGGACATGCTCAGAGCTCAGCCGCATTCCTGTACCTAAACTCGAGGGAGACTTGATTGACAATCAGGTGGAGTAGGAGGGAAGGGGAGCGAGGCTGGAGGAGAAAAGTGGGGTGAGACGACCTCGCACACTCTCACCCTCACACCCTCAGTAGTTCTAGGATGTGCTGCTTTGAGGGTCTTCACTCGGCCCATGGTCAGCCCACGTGGGAATATCACAGAAAGCCCAGATGCGCTGGAGCTTTGCTCTGTGTGGGCGAATAGGGAATGATCTCCAAGGGAGATAGTCAAAGAACTGGTGTGCAGAGGAGTGAGTGTGACACCTGCGTAAAGAGTGGGGAAGAGCATATGTAAGCTGTGTTCACAGCACGGCTCTGGGAAGGTGCATAAGGATGACATTAGTCGTAGTCGCTTCTGGGGAGGGGAGCTGGAAACGGAGGAGCTGAAAAATCTTTCACTGTGTATCTTTCTGTATCTTTAAAATGTTGAACCCCACAAATATCTGCCTGTCTCTTCCACCCTTCTGGTACTTCAGAACCCTGGAGCTGGACTCTCAGCCTTGTGAAAGAGAAACCAAGTGAAGGGGGTTGTATATTTCATTTTATTTTTTAGAGACAGTGTCTCACTCTGTTGCTCAGGCTGGAGTGCAGGGGCATGATCATAACTCACTGCAGCCTTCAAACTCCTGGGCCCACACAATCCTCCCACCTCAGCCTCCCAAGGAGCTAGGACTACAAATGTGCACCACCATGCCTGGCTAGTCTTTAAAATGTTTTATAGAGACAGGGCACCACTATGTTGCCCAGGCTGGTCTTGAACTCCTGGCCTCACGCAATTTTCCCGCTTTAGCCTCCCAAAGTGCGGGGATTACAGGCATGAGTCACTGCACCTGACCAAGAGAGAGAACCAGCGAGTGGGTTTGTGTAGCTCATTCAGGAATCGCCGGACCTGCTCCAGTGGGGAGGCATGCTGCAGGGAGAGTGCCACCAGGACCGCCCCTCTCACCTGCAGAGGCCACCTCGCCCCTCACCTTGCTTCTCTTCTTCCCTACAAAGCGTTGGGAGACCGCAAGCCCTGCTGTCTCTTCCGGCAAGCTTCTGGGCTCCCTTGGTGTGCCCCCAAATGAGACTTCTCCAAAATGGGATCCTGATACCACATCAAAGATGAGTAAGTTCGATCCTCACCCTCACCAAAAGCATTGTGTGTGTGCACTTGTACACACACACACACACACACACACACACACACACTCACTCACCATCAGCTGCCATCCCAAACCAATTAAATATAATCTGGGGACTAGGCACTTCTGTGGATTACCCCACTCAGTACTGGCCTCGATTAAGGCAGATAATGGAGAGCTGACTGGATACAGCTTACAGTATTTAATCTTTCCTAGCATTGTATTTGCAGAAGCCAAAGTAATGAGATGGAAAAAGGTTGAGCAGCAAGATGCCTCTCCCCAAAGCCAGTAGGCTACAAAGATCAATACTTCAGGAGAAATGTATGTCTTTATGTTTTGCACCAATGCTTCGGTCCAACATTTGGTCCTGGGAGGCTGAGGATAAAGTTTTAATGAATTAATTTTCCAGCTCATTCTGAAAATAAATTACCCATTTCTTTGAGCTCCTTGTGTACCGAGGCCTGATGAGCCTTCTTGGTCAGTCCACGCACACCTCCACTTGGCAGCGAGGTTGCCATTCCGCACACACAGAAGCAGAGTCTGTTCCTGACTGGCCCTGGGGAAGCAACAACTCCCGGGTTCCTGACAGTTGGAAGGTCCTTCCAGTGTCTAACTTCAATCTCTCCTGCTGCAGCAATGCTCATTTCCCTTCTCTTGCATCTATGCTGAGATCAGCAAATCCTAGGCCACCTGATGGGAGCCTCAGAATCCAAAGGCTGAGGATTGAGCCCCTCCTGCAGCAATCTTGGGCCGGCCTGTTAGCCTCCCTGGGCTTGCACGTCTGTCCGTAAGCGAGGGTTAAGCATCCCTGCCCTGCCTGCCTTAAGGACGGCTTCCACGATCAAAGGCGAAGGCTCCTGAGTAAGGCTCTGTAAGCTGCGGCACCTCACACCTACCTCGGATTATTTCTCTCTGAACCTAGACCCCAGGCGTGGATGTCCTTAAATCGCCCGCAAATATTAATAAAGCCCAGCCTGTGAGAGCCTGGGATCTTACAGACCACACAGTCCACAGCCTTGTTTCAAAAACGAAGAAGCTGAGACCCCAAAGGGAGGTGACTTACCTCCATCACACAAACAACACGGCTCACTGCTGGCGGTGCTGCCTGAGCTGTCAATTCCTGGATTCCAGGCCTTTGTCACCCCTCAGGCCACCCCACCAAGCCCTGGGAGTCCAGACGCGCAAGCCCAGGGAGGCTAACAGGCCAGCCAAAGATTGTCGCAGGAAGGGCTCAATCCGCAGCCACTGGATTCTGAGGCTCCCATCAGGCGGCCTGGGATTTGCTGATCTCAGCGTAGATGCCAGAGAAGGAAAAAGGATTGCTCCATTTGATCCTTGGCTAAGTCTTGTAAAGTGCACGGGTAGCAGTGGTGAAGGGGCAGAGGGATGCCCTGGCCAGGCCAAGCCCCTCAGCATGCCCTCCGCTCTGCCACCCTGGCCAGGATCACAACTGGAAACAGGACAGAGGAGCCGGCCATCCCCCTTGGGAGAGGGACTGGAGTCCAGGCTCCCTGGAGAGGGAGTCAGTACTGCAGCACACGCACTCTAGCCAAGGCAGAGAAGCTGCTGAGTCACAGCCCAGCCACCTAGCCAGCCCTGAGCCGCCTGCTGGGACCCCCAGCTGCTCCCAGCCCAGGGTGCTGCCTCTGGCCCCCAAATGGGCTGCCTTCCCACGTCCTTCTCCAAAGACTTGGAATCCTGGACTTTCTGGGCTCCCCAGTTCCCAGCACCCCACAACATCTCCCAAACCCATAGGCAGCTGTCCTGGGGGCAGGGAAGGTCTTCCATTGGTTGGGTGTCAAGACGCTTGGGAGCAGGCGGGGAAGGGTAGGGGACCCCGAATGAGTGATAGAGTGGGGACAGATGGAGGCTTGGGGACCAGCGGGCCCTGGGCTGCTCGGTTTAGGACATGGAAAGTGTGTGTGTGTGGGGGGTGCGCCGTGGGCCCCAGGAGGTCTGGTGTGCCCATACTCTGAGTGTGAAGGAGAACAGGTGGGACCATGGGGCTCTGCGCTGGTCATGCTCCCAAGAGAGGCACTGCTTTCTGCAGAGCATGTGGGCAACTACCAGGTAAGGGAGAGTTCACCAGGGGAAAGGGGCGCTCCTGTGGCTTAGCAGTGATAACACACACAACTGATGGATCCTCGGCCACAGTGTGGGCAGCTCTGCCTCACAAGACACACAGCACCTTCCAGTACAGTCCCACTATCCTTCATGCCAGACGCACACCTTCATTTTCAGCTGCAAGCCATTAAAAATTGATGCATTTTCTTTCTGACTAAATGTTACAAGGTTTAAACACACTAGCTTGGCTGAGCACCACCCCTCTAAGGGACAGGGTTAGAGGTTTGGCACGAAAGCAAAAGTCTTTTAATAGGAGTGCATGAGTGTGGTGGTGTGTGTGTGGTATGAGTGTGCCTATGTGGTATGTGCATGTGATGTGTGTGTAGGATGTGTGTGCTGCATGTGCAGTGAGTGGGTAATGTAGACGCTAGGGTGTGGGGGACAGTGGGGTGTGTGTATATGGTGTGAGTGAGAGGTGTGTATGATGTGTGGGGGTGGGGTGGAGGGTATAGTGGGTTGTTGGGGGGTATGCGGGTAGTGGCATGTGTGTGGTGTGTACATATGTGTGGTATGGGGGTATAGTAAGTTTGTGTGTGATGTGTGTGTCAGTGAGTCTGTGATGTGTCTAATATGGGTATGTGTTGTGGCGTGTTGTGTGTAGTGAGGTATGTATGTGGGGTGTAGTAGGATGTGTGTGGTGTGTGTCTGTGTTGTGTCTGTGTGTGTCATGTGGTGTATGTAGTGTAGTAGAGTGTGAATGTGTGGTGTGTAGTATGTATGTGTGTCTGTGGTGTGTGTGGTATTTAGTAGGGTGTGTGGTATGTAGTAGGGTGTGTATGTAGTATGTGGTGTGTAGTTGGGTGTGTGTGGTGTGTGTGATGTGTGTCTGTGTACTGTGTAGTTGGGGGGTGTGTGGTGCATGTGATGTGTGTGTCTGTGTGGCGTGTAGCAGGGTGTGTGTGACATGTGTGGTGTGTAGTAGTGTGTGTGGTGTGCAGTAGGGTGTGGGTGTGGTGTGTAGCTGTGTGTGTGGTGTGTAGTGGGGTGTGTGGTATGTGTGGTGTGTAGTAGGGTGTGTGTGGTGTGTAGCAGGGTGTGTGTGGTGTGTAGTAGTGTGTGCTGTGTGAGTTGTGAAGTAGTGTGTGTGGTGTGTAGTAGGGTGTGTG
>NW_022436962.1:6211134-6277712 GCF_009761245.1 Sapajus apella
TAGCGTGCAGTATGGCATGTGTGTGGTGTGTAGTGGCGTGTGTGTATATGGCGTGTGTGTGTGGGGTGTAGTAGGGTGTGTGTGGTGTGTAGTAGGGTGTCTGTGGTGTGTAGTATGACATGTGTGTGTGGTGTGTAGTATGGCATGTGTGTGGTGTGTAGTAGAGTGTCTGTGGTGTGTAGTATGACGTGTGTGTGGTGTGTAGTAGGGTGTGTGTGGTGTCTGTGTGGTGCGTGTGTGGGGTGTGTGTGTGGTGTGTAGTAGGGTGTGTGTGTGGTGTGCAGTAGGGTGTATGTGGTGTGTAGTATGGCATGTGTGTGTGGTATGTAGTAGGGTGTGTGTGGTGTCTGTGTGGTGTGTGTGTGTGGGGTATGTGTAGTAGGGTGTCTGTGGTATGTAGTATGGCATGTGTGTGTGGTATGTAGTAGGGTGTGCGTGGTGTGTGTCTGTGGTGTGTGTGTGGGGGTGTGTGTGGTGTGTAGTAGTATGGCGTGTGTGTCTGTGGTGTGTAGTATGGCATGTGTGTTTGGCAGTAGGGTATGTGTGTAGCGTGGGCTGGGAGTGTAAGGGGAGGGGGTATTGTCAGTGGGCGGGGCAAGAGCCACGGCTGGCTGGCAGGTGCCCCACCAGGCTCAAGCTGAGGGAGAGAAGCTGGAGCCACCGCAGCCTCCTCCCCAGCCCTTCTTCCTCCCTGCGCAGGGTGAGGAGACCTATTGGTGCCCCCTGCTGTCCATCCAGGAGCCTGCCGCCTACCTCCAGCCCCATCTGCACCCCAGGCCCATGGCCACACCCTCCACACACAACCAGGCACCCCAGCCAGGCTCACTGCCTCCCAGGCCCCCAGTCAATATTCACACCCTGGAAAGGAGGTGGTGGGCAACTGGTGGGAGGCTGGAGGCAGAGGGAGGCTCCATTAGCCCCGTAATGGAGCAGAACATCAGCACCGTGGCGTCTGCTAGCCAGCAGCACCAGGGGAGGAGGCCTGTCTCAATCTCTCAGGCCCAGCTGAGAGGGGTGACAGCAGCCATGAGACACGGCAGAGAATGCCAGAAAGGCTGTGTATGTGTGTGCATGTGAACACCATGTGTATGAACACCATGTATGAATGTATAAACATGCATGAACTGGCTGTGAACATGTACGCAAACGTGTGTGTGCAGGTGCATTACACTGCCATATGTGGGAATGTAAGAAGCCCCAAGGAAGGGAGAGCTGGGGTTCTTGGGCCACACACCTTGTCCAGGAAGCCAGGGTGATAGCTACAGGCCGTGCACTTGGCAGTAATGAGAGGGGGTGGACTAGGGTGTGGGTCACCTTACAGCCTCGGGGTTGGAAGAGACCACAGGGTCACCAGCCCCCCACTCCCTCTGCAGCGGCATCTCCTGCCAGACCCTCTGTCTCCAAAGGTGGCCTGAGGTCTGGGACTTGAATGAGGTATTGGGAGACCTGGTTTCTCTCCCCTTCTTTCCTTGCTTTGGAAAGTGGCTTTGCATCTCCCAAGAGAGCCCCTCAGCTTTCATTTTTATTTTTTTGAGACAGGGTCTCACTCTGTTGCCCAAGCTGGAGTCAGTGGCGCAATCACAGCTCACTGCAGCCTGGACCTCCCAGGTTCAAATGATCCTCCTGCCTCAATTCCAACAAGTGGCTGGGACTACAGGTGCACCACCATGCCCGGCTATTTTTTGCAGAGAAGGGGTTTCACTATGTTTCCCAGGCTGGTCTCCAACTCTTGGGCTCAAGCAATTCACCTGCTGAGATTACAGGCCTGAGACACTGCACACGGCCTAGATAGCCTCTCAGCTTTTAAGACCTGGCCCTCTGAGATGCTTAGAGAGTCCTACATCTGAAGGTGAGCGGCGCAAAGTGGGGAGGGGTCGTGAGAGATCACGGGCTTTAGAGCAGCCAGGGCTGCTTTGCAACCTGACGCTTAGCAGCTCTGCAGCCTGGGAGATGAGCTCATTTCTCTGGGATCATTTCTTAGCTACAAACCGAGGGTCAGGTGCCTGTCTCACAGGGATGTTATAACGATTGAACAGGCCACATGTGCTGGCACAAAGTGGACCCTAAATAAATCCTCATTTCCTTTCCCCAGCTCTCCTTTCAGCAGGGCTAGGCCGAGTCCACGCTGACCATGGACTCAAGGACACACCTCGTGTTCCCCACAATGAGGCCTGCAGCGCTCACCAAGCTAGGGATTGAGCCAGCCCAGGCAGTGTCCAGGAGGGCAAGGGTTGCTGCAGAGGCTGTGCGGCTGGGGAGCCTGAGCCCCAGAATTCTCCCTGGCTCTGTGTGTTCCTATCGCAGAAACTGCATCACTTCTGCGTGGTGTCAAAGGTACTTGCATAAGCAGCTCAGCTCCCAGAGGACCACTAGGGCTGCGAGGTGGGAACGTGTCTTGTTTACCGCTGCCTTCCCTGCCAGGTCCCAGAGGAGCAGCCTGATCGCTGAGCCTGGTAGCAGGTATCAGAGGAGGCAGGGGATCTCACCAGGCACTGCCCCCCAACTCTGGCAACCTCCATCCCATAAAGCTCCCTGCCAAAGGAGAGATGGGAAACCCCAAAGCCAGAAGAGGCACCTTGTCTAGGTCACGCCCTGACACCCAGGGCCCTGAGTGGTCACAGGTAGGGTGCAGACGAGCAGGTGTGCTGCCTTGTGGGACTCCACCAGGGGGACATGAGAGGGCAGCCTGCAGGCAGGCAGGTCCATGGCTCCCTGTGGGGAAAGGGGGTCCCATGCAGCTCAGGTTCTCCGGGGACTAATGTGCAAAGGAACGGCAAGACAACCAATTCCCTGGTCACTGAGGGGCCAACCAGGAGTTGTCCGCCTCACCCAACCTTGAAAATACCCCCTAGCATTTTTAATTGCTTAAAAATCCACTCTTTCATCTGATCCTCACTTTGTTTCTTCCAAATCCTGTGGCAGGCTCCATGCTAAGTGCTGGGAACACAAGACGAAGAAAACCCAGCCCCATCCTGACGCAGCTCACAGGGAGAGGACAGAGCTCAGGCCTTTGGGAGGTGCAGCAGATGCGGTTCTGCCCCTTGACAGGGCAGACAACTAAGGCTCAGAGGTCAACTTGCCCAAGACCTCACAGTGCACTTGAACCCAAACTTCCTAGCACCCAGTCCGGGGCTCTTTCCTTCCCAACAAACAGCCCCCCGAGAGCTCCTCAAGCACACTGAGAAGGCGGGTCTAATGGGAAGATCACGAAGGCACTGGGCCCAAAGGCGGGTGCCAGGGGCAGGGAGGGAGACCGCCACCATGCCCACTCCGTGCCAGCGCTGCATTCCATTCCATCCACAGCCCTGTAAGATGGGGACTGTGATGCCCATTTTGTAACTGAGGAAACAGGCTGAGTGAGGAATGAAACAGGATGGGCTGTACTCCCAGGTAGCAGAGTAGCTCGCTGTGGGCCATGCTGGAACCTGGGAGAGGTCAGGAGGCGTCTGGGGAGCCCAGCCCGCTTTCGGTAGGAGCTGGGAGCCAGCACCCCAGGCAGGGAGCCAGCACCCCAGGCAGGGAGCTAGCCAAGGAGGGTGCAGTCTGTCCCTCCCATTTCCAAGAGCGCCTCCATCCTTCCAGATGCTGGCCAGGCCCCAGGGACGGAGCTGTGCCCATCACTCTTCAGACAGAGATGTCCATTATCACCAACACCTCTGACAGCTTGTGGTCTCCAGAAACTACAGTGGAGCACGCAAGTCCCGGGGGCACAATTAGGTTGTCAGAAGAAGCCCACTGTCTCCTGCCTGACCCCGGGCCAGGCGGACATGGGAGATAGGGGCCAGGAGGGATGAACCCTGGCCTCAAAACACCCACGGGCTGGAGGAGGGGAGCCATGGGGGGAGAATTCCAAATTGGAAAGTCTCAACTTGGAATTCTACGTGGATCCAAACCTAGAAGCTAGCTCTGCTGAGGAAGAGGAACCAAGTGAGACACAGGTGCAGCCAAGGGTGGGTGAATCAGCACCTGGGCTCTGGGCAGGCCGACCTGGATTGGAGTCTCGGCTCTGCCACTTTTA
Organism: Sapajus apella; assembly: GCF_009761245.1. Taxonomy (NCBI): domain Eukaryota; kingdom Metazoa; phylum Chordata; class Mammalia; order Primates; family Cebidae; genus Sapajus; species Sapajus apella. The sequence continues at coordinate 6,215,153 of NW_022436962.1, forward strand.
GCCAAGGGAACTTGGGCAGGTTGCTTAACCTCTCTGGGCCTCAGCACTCCATCTGCAAAATGGGAATGATACTGGAAGCTGCCACTCAGGGCTGTAAGGCTCAGGAGCACTGCATGTAAAGCGTGGTGTTATGCCCATGGCTGGCTCCTGAGCCAGGCTGGCATAGGCCTGTGAGGAGCACATGGGGATGGCTCCGGCGGAGAGGTGGGGCAGCGTCTTTGCTAACCCTGTGAAGGACCAGGTTAAGCCAACACCCTTTGTTTTACTTCCTGGGATAATTCAGGCGTCTCTTAATAAATGGTCCTCCTTCGACCCATGACTTTAGCTCCAGCCCAGACAGCCTTCTTGAGGCCCAGCTCTGGGCCAAGTCCTCTCTTCTGAGCCATGCACTAGCCCTGGCTGCTTTCCTGCCCCTGTGCCCAGGTACTGCCAAGCCTTTCCCCCACCCGCAGTCTGCCTTCCCCGATACTCAGGCTTCTCTCAGCAGCCGTGGCCTCTCCAACTGTGGCGCTGAGTCTCCATTTCAGTTGCTTAAGTTTTCAAATTCTCACCTGTGGGTATCTGACCGCATCTTCCTCTCAGAAGTCAGCAGAGTCTAGCTGTTCTTCCTCTCACTGCCACTCCCACTCTAGAGATGACAACACTGGGGTGTGAAGGGGAAGGCTGCCCAGACTCCCCAAGGATGTCCCAGCCGAAACCCACTCCTAGCATGGCAGCTCATGCCTGTAATCCAGACACTTTGGGAGGTCGAGGCCAGCCTGCGCAGCACAGTGAAACCCTGTCTTTACAAAAAATTTAAAAATTAGCCAGGCATGGTGGCGTGTGCCTGTAGTCCCAGGTACTCAGGAGGCTGAGGTGGGAGAATCACTGGGGCCCAGGAGTTTGACATTAGGTGAGGGCCACCCCCAGCAGGCAACTGGGCAGGCAGGTGTGTGTTGCTCAGAAGTCACTAGCATGAAAGAATAATCCCCCGGGGAGAGTGTGGGCATAAGTAGAAAGCCAGAGATGGGCTTCTAGTAATCTCAGTATTTGGAGGATTTGTAGAGAAAGAGGAAAGGCAGGGAAATTGAGGAATGACCAGGGACGGAAGGAAAGCTCCGAAGAACAGAAAATGACTCCATGGCAATAGAGCAGTCGCATCTGAGGGGGACGCAGGGGCTGGGAGGGGACAGGGATCCTTCGGAGGAATTTCTTTGGTGATTATAGAGGTGCATATGCCCCTAAGTCCTGCACTTTGCTGCATCTAAACCATAACTCCATCAAAAAGAAAACCGAATGCGCAGAGCAGAAAGCGCTGTGGGCTGACCCAGGGCAGTGCTGCAGGCCTGGCTCCCACACACTCTGGCTCGACCAGGTGCTACAGGACACCCTGGGGAGACGGAACACACACCCTAATAGAGCAAAGTGTGTCGCATCACCAACCGGCTTTCCCACGATCGCAGGTGTGTCTGCCAAGAACCACAGGCAAAGGAACCAAGGACCAGGGTGCCACTGAGGAAAGGCTTCCCGGAAGAGCAGCATGGAGCCGAGGTTTAGGAGGAGATGCAGTTTGCTTGGAAGAGGGTGGTCAGTTCCAGGAAGACACATCCACCTGGGTGGGTGTCCGACAACCACAAACCGCGATGGGCCCCTCACAGCCACCACCCTGGAAACTGCAGAGATGACAGCTGACTTGGGAAGGTGAAGACACAGCCACGCCCCTGGCTCCAGAGACGCCATCGTGTGGGACCCTCTCCACAGAGCCTGACCCAGGACACCAAGGCCCCTAGGCTTTCCCTCGCCAGAGCGGAGGCATCGCTCCACACCCCAGGGCCCAGCAAACATTTGTGAATGGGCCCTTACCCTGCTTAGCAATGAAATGCACAGGGCTCTGGCCTCCCTGCTATGGGCCAGTGGGGAGGGGGAAGCGGAGGTTGGCAGAGGAATGTCCCCTTCATATGACCACTGGTGACAAACACTGTACCCTGCAGAGCACAGCCCAGGACGAAGCACCTCCAGCCACGCACACGGCATGCGGCAGCCGCAGCACCCAGCCCCGCATCATTTCTGAGGGTCCACACCCAGCACAGATCACAGCTGAGGACACTGACAGTCAGAGAGGAAGGGACTTGTCCCAAGTGACAGGGTAAGGAGCCTGCCTCCCAATACAGTGCTCTTCCAAGCTAGCAAGATCCTGAGCCTTGGAGAGGCTTACTGAGCTGCCTGCCTACCAAAGCCGGCATGGGTGAGCATCTGTGGCTCTCTGGAACCGCAGGGAGTTTCAGTCACCCTGCAGATGACCCCTGGTTGGAACTAGAATCCCTGGGAGGGCTTCTATCAGACCCTGACTCCCTGGAGCTGGCAACAGAGAGCCGGCATATAACCATCTCCACAGACAGAGCTAGCCTGCATCAGTGTTTGATTTTCTGCTGCAGGTTCGCTTTGCACTCGAGAAGCAGGAAGGACTTCAGTTTTTTCTAGCAGCTTCTCAGCTCTTCCCAGTGGCCCCTCACCCCAACAAAGTCCCCTGAGAGGAAGGAATCACATCACATCTTTGTGGGTCAGCAGTGCCTCTGCCCTGCCCAAGACACATGCATGCTTCCTCAGGAAGGGCGAATTGTGGCTCCTCCTTTGCAGCAGTGAGGGCTAGAGGCAGAAGATGGATGAACCCACTTGCTGGTCTCCTCTCCTCATGTAGGAAAAGAGATTTAGGCTCAAAACGAAGGAGGATTTCTGCACAGTCGGCACCACCTCATTGATGGGGTGGTGGTCCCAGGAGGTAATGAGCGCTCCATCATTGGGAGCATTCAAGCTGAGGTTAGCCCACTATTGGGAGGGATGTTATAGACAGGATTCAGATAAGGGGACACAGCACTGGCCTAGATAAAATCTGAGGTCCTTCTTCGAACCCTGAGAGCATCTAAATCTGAAATCTCCACCCCAGCCCTTGCTGCCGACCGGCCTCATTCGCCAGGCCCTGCTGGTTTGCCAGGCAGTCTGCCCTCAAGGAGAAGTAGCCACCAATTAAATTACGTGGGGAGCACAGGAGTTCCCTTTATGACATCACCACTCTGCAGGAAGGGGCTGAGGTGGGGTAGGAGGGGAGAAACAAGAGAGAAGGCAGCACCAGAGAAGGGGCCAGCTCCCGAGGGCCTGGAATTTGCAGTGTTGTCACCGCTAGGTAATTTGTGGGGCACACCGCAGCGGGGGTCTCAAGAAGCCCAGTCTGGGCCCAGAAGGGAAACAGCCCAGCTCCGGCCTCCTGGCTGGGTGGGGGACTGTTAAGGGTAAAAGCAGCCCAACCTGGCTCTCTGAGGTTCGTTAGAGGAAAAGGTGAACGTTGAAGACGTGTCATAGCAGGCAGCTCATTAAGCCCACGAAGCTTAAAAATAGCGAGACACGCAGGCATTGGGGGAGGGGGGCTGGGATGCGACTCCAGCTCATCACACTAGAGGCAAGAGCAAACCCAGGGGAAACTGACTCTATAACCAGTGGAAGGCAGGCTAGGGGGCCATCGCCAGATCTCCAGGAAAGCTCGAAGCACAGGCCTGCTGGAAATGTCAGACCCTGTTCTGTGGATACGAAGACTAAGCCCAGAAGAGGCGTTCCCAGGCTCAGCTGTTCTCCACGTAGTGTAAGAGATAAGACACACAGACGTGGACCTGCCCTGGAGGGGTCCACAGCCCACCTGCCCAGAGACGCTCCACCTGATTTCCCTGGGTCTGGGCACCCCCTTAAAAGCCTTTGCTGCCACCTTTCCTTTCAGTCGAGTGACCCAAGCTTTGGCACCAGACTGCCTTTGCTCGAATCCTTCCACTGTTACCTAATGGCTTGGTGACCTTGGAGAAGTTATTTCCCTGTGCTGGACGTGCTTCCTCTTTCATAGAGACACAACAAATTCCTGCCACAGAGGGGTAAATGCACTCTCCTGTATGTTACTCGCTTGGCATGGGACCTGGGATGCAGGAGGAGCTCTGACTGGTGGCATCCAGGAAGTAAGGAAGATGGACTAGAGGGCGGGCCCAGGAAAAGTCTACAGGATGTGGCTGTGCAGGTGGAAGACGCAGACGCACCTGGCTTGGTGCTGCTGGGTTGGGTTTGCAGAATGCAGTGAAGCCTCTTGCTAACAAAGGATGGGGAAGTGAACTGGGGAATCATGCCTAGGGGAAGCCACTCGCTCAAATACTGACCCCTATGTAAGTCAACTGACACATGCTGGGCACCTAGTGGCTGCTTGGCACTTTCCCATAAGTGATCCCAAACCAGGAGCTAGGCCAAGCCTCCGAAGGCGGCTGGGTAGTTCACTGGAATGAGGGCTACAGTGACTCCAGAGGAGCAGGACTCCAGAGAAGGGGAGCCAGGGAAGAGTGAGGATGTATAGGTGAGGTGGCCCTTTTCTGGCTTAGAGAACAGAAGGTCCCCAGCCCACACCAATGGAGGGAGGCTTAGGGGGGTTCTCCCCCTCCCCATCTTCATCCCACTCAGCCCCTACCTGGCCTTCTAACACACTGGGTGGGAGAAGTGTCGCTGAGCACAGCAGTGACCTGAGGCCCTGGCCCCCCTTCCCAGCTTAGGTCCCTGGGGGTCTCCAGTTGCTGAGGAAGAACACAGAACTTATATAGGATGGGCGAGCTGGAAGGAAACTTAGGGTCAATTGTTCCAGCCTCTAATTGAACAGCAGGGAAACCAAGAGACAGAAAGAAAATTATTTCTTTCAAGCCAGTGAGAGAGCCAGAGCTAGAATCCAGAGCTCTCTGCATGATACTGTACCTCCTTTCTAGCTCTGTCTCTTATGAAATGCCATGTTGAAGCTTTATGTATTGGGGAAATTTAACTGAGGCTCAAAGGGACACAAATTCCCTAAAGCCACATGGTGAGTCAGACAGCGAAATGCAGGGTGTCTGGTCCTTTCCCAGCATCCATCAAACATTTCTTGAGCACCTACTACAGTCAGGCTGGGAGCACTTTCAGACATTCTCCCACTTCAACTTCACATGTGGGAGCAATGTGGTGGAAGAGCAAAGGGCCAGATGCCAGGATCCAAATCCTGGCTCTCTTAACTGAGTATCCTTGGACAAGTCCCTTAATGTCCCCAAACGATGCCTCCATTTCTTCACTTTATCAGACAGGGATTCATAATGGTTCCTACCTTGTGGAGTATTGCAATAATGAAAGGAGATTATCCATATAAAATACTTAGAACAGAGCCTCATAATATAAATACACCTTTTAAAAATAAGTATACCATTTGACAATCCTTCCAATCCTAGGCATATACCCGAGAGAAATGAAAATACACATCCTCATGAAAACCCTCACACAAGTGTTTATAGCAGCATTATTCAGAGTAGCTGAAAAGTGGAATCAACCAACCAAATATCCATCAACTGATGAAGGCAGAAACAAAGTGTAGTCTATCCACACAATGGAATGTTATTTGGCAATAAAAAGAAATAAAGTACCAGTAAATGCTTCAACATGGCTAAACCTTGACAGCATTATGTGAGCGAAGGAAGCGTCACAGAAAACCAGGTATTGTATAATTCCATCTAAATAAAGTATCCAGAAGGTCCAATTTCATAGAGGCAAAAAGTAGATTATTAGTTGGTTAAGCCTGGGAGGAGTGGAAGAATCGAGGGTGACTTTTAATATGTATGGAGTTCCTTATAGGGGTGAAAAATGTTCTGAAATTAGATTGTGGTGATGGCTGTGCAGTTCTGTGAATATATTAAAAACCACTGAACTGTGTACTTAAATGGGTGAACTGTGTAGTGTGTGAATTACATCTCAATAAAACTGTTTTTAAAAAGTAAATATGTATTTATAAACTTCTATAAATAAGAGAGTAAGTCACATCCATTCCAATTTAATGATAAGGCTGAGAGTCAGCAGCTTGCCCAAAGTCCCATGGCAAGCAGGTTGCGGGACTGATTTTGGACTTTGTTTTGTCGAATTCCTGAAGCTCCTAAGACTTGCTCCATGGAGACCAGGTCTTTCCTTATGTATCTTGGGGAAAGCCTCCATTCCCTGTCCCAATGAAGTCACTCAAGAAGTTCTTCCTGCGTCTAATCCAAACCCATCCAGCTTACAATGGATGATGTTCAGGGGGATTTGAGGTTAGGAGCGGGGTCACAGGAGCCAGGCACGTGACGGGAAGCCTACATTTCTAGCCAGTGCTGGATGCCTTCTTTAGGGAAGCCTAGGGAATGGGGCAGAGGAAATATAGTGGACTTCAAGCCGTGAGCTTACAGTTGATTTTGGGGGTGACCTTGGCCAAGAAACCTCGTCTCTGGGGCTCTTGGTAAAATGATATTCAGGAAGAGGCTCTGGGGACAGCTCCAGAAGCAGGCATTTCTAAGGCCCTGAGTATCTCTAAAATCAAGCGGCCTTCCCTCTCCATACTTACAACTCACCCCAGATGACCAGGTGGGAAGTCTGTAGGGCAGTGGGCATCACTTGGTTGCTGGCTTGGGAATACACCGCCTGGTCACCTCCGTGGTTCTTGGGAGAGGATACTGGGGCCAATCCATGAGGCCCTAATCTAACCATCAGTCCAATACTGTGAGCAGGTCAGGTTGGCTCTGCCTCCCACCCAGGAAGGAGGAGGAAGAGGAAGCCACAAGGGCACTGACAGCCGGGCCTTATCTTACGTGGCAAGAAAGATGCTGAATGTGACACTGACTCTGACCTGCTTCTGTTCAGCCCCCCTGCCTGCCTCCCTGCACTGCGGATAGTCTGGCTGCAGGTGGTAGGGGAAGGAGCTCCCACTTTTGACCCCCCAGAGAAGGCATCACCTCAGTCTGTCTGGGGCTCATGGCCAGGGTGTCCCAGCTCCAAGGAGAGGTTCTCCTGCCCCCTTCTCTGCTTATACAACTAAAGACAGCATTCAGAAACACTCCTTCTCCCTTGCTAAGGAGCATTCAGAGATACAAAACCACCATCCTTTTTCCAGGGGAAATAAGGAAGAACAGAAAATGAGAAGGGCCGGATTCAGCCCAGAGCCACCCAGAGTCCAAGTGGCCTCACTGGGAGAGCAGCCCACTGGGTTTGATGCCATTGGTAGAAACATGCCAGGGCCTCTGCCAGGAAGCCAGCATGTGCTCCAGAGCAGGGACAGGAAGAGGCCAGCCTGCGCATCCGCTAGGCTCATTGGCTTTTTCAGACCATCAGCCGCCTCATTTGATCCCGGGACATCTTGGGAGAAGTGAGGAAGACAGGCATCCCTCTCCACATTTTCTAATGGGGACAACTGAGGTCCAAGAGATAGATCATTTGCCTGGGGAAATGTACAGTAACTTAATAGTGGGTTCACCGGATTTTAGATCCTTCTTATCAAAACCAGTCATATCCTTGCTTTGCCCCACTCCCAGCTCTGCTGCTATGTTTATCTACAAAATGTCCCTGTTCAGTTTTCAGAAACACCATAATAACACTCTTTATAGCACTTTATAGTGAAATCTTTATAGCACCATGTATTAGCTCCTGCCTATTCTTAGAACTATATGTAAATAGTCATACATCAAATCCTCATGCCAACCCGATGGCAAGCTATTTCATTTCCATTTTACAGATGAGGAAACTGAAGTAACAAGTGTTTGAATAACTTAGCCAAAGTTCCACAGATAAAAAACTAGAGGAGCTGGGATTTGAACACCCAGCCCCAGCAGCTGAGGTTTAACCACTGCACATCAGTGCCAAGCACATATGAGTCCCAGGCTCTGCATAGTCCAAGTCTCACTAAAACATGAAGTAGGGCCCAGGCATGGTGGTTCACGCCTGTAATCCCAGCACTTTTGGAGGCTGAGGTAGGAGGATCGCTTGAGCCCAGGAGTTTGAGCCAGCCTGGGCAACAAGGTGAAACTCCATCTCTGCCCCCCCCACCACCGCCACAAAAAAAGAAAAATGTCCCAAAACAAAAATTATCCGGGTGTGGTGGTTGGTGCACACCTGTAGTCCTGGCTTTGCAGGACGCTGAGGTGAGAGGATCACCTGAGCCTGGGGAGGTTGAGGCTGCAGTGAGCTGTGATCACACCACTGCACTCTAGCCTGGGTGACAGAGTGAGACACTGTCTCAAAAAAACAGAAAACCAAAACCAAAAACCATGGACTAGGGTCCCACAAGTCAGCTCAGGACAAAGGACGAACGCAGCAAAACGACATAAGTCCGGGAGCTGGGCTGTGCTCTCGCCCAGGTGCCATGTGCTGGGGGCGGGGACGCGGGACAGGCTGCAATCTGTCTCCGAGCAGCCGGCTGCCCTCAAGTCCCAGCCCAGCCGAGCAGCAGGGAGCAGGTTGAAGACAGGCTTGGAGATGGCAGGTGAGGCCTGCCCCGCTGTGAGCAGCAGCTTTGAGAGACTCTCCTGCCGGCTCCTCATAGGTGCTGCAGTATCTCTCCTGGCTGCAGGCTTGGCTGGGCTGAGGCCAGGCCGAGGCCCCTCCTTCCCCCTTTCACCCTCTGCCCCTCCCTCAGTCACTCTGCCAAGCCTCCCCAAGCCCAGGGCCAAACTAAGGGCTTAGGAAGCCCCTCTGGCTTTCTGGTCTCCAAAGACTGCCAGCCCTGATGATCAATTTGTGGCTGTGGGACCAGGTTTAGTCTCAGGTGGCAGCACTGACCTCCAGGAATGTCACTGTGGCCCCTTCAGGAGCAGGTAACAAACCTGGCTCATCCCCAAGAGAGTAAGGGAGTCCAGCAGATAACTCACATGGTTGTCCATCTAAGCAGATTTGCCAACAGTGGGCAATTCCCCTGGTAGGAAGTCCTTCCTTGTACCTCATATGAACCCTTCCTGCTGCAGTATAGCCCCATTACCTTCTACTAGAAACCCTTCTGCTTCCAAATGCACTCTTTGTTAAATTGCTAAGATGTGATTCCATGAGCAACGCAGCAATCACAAAAGCCATTGAAGGAGCCAGCAGCTGCTAAAGGGTTCAAGAATTCCATTGCAGTTGGGGAAAGGCTGTGGGCTTTGCCCCTCCTCCTCCCCCCCAGCCCTCCCCAATCTCAGGACATGAAGAAAAGGGGAGCAGGATGCAGAGAAGAAAAATGGAAAGATAACAAAACAAAGGCAGGAAAAAAAATATTCACAGCCTCTCCTGACCTGCCAAGGACTTTTCCACATCTTTCCCTAGGCCCAGATAAGGAAGCGAGCATTTCCCGCAGCTGCTGCAGCTTCTGCCTGAGACCTGCTCAATGGGCCATCTGCTCCAACGCCTTTCTGCAAAAGCTTCAAAAGTTCCATTTCTCCAGGGAGCTGAAAGCTGGGGAGGTGTCAGCTCCAAACAATAAGGGAAATTTATTAGGGATCAGGGCTTCCAGGGGATGGGGCCGGATGCACTCTGAGATACAAAGGGTTATTTAATGCGGAAAATCCAAAGGCTCCTTTAGAAGTCAAGTGCCCACACCCGAGGCCCTACACAGCAGCCTTTCCTTTCAGAATCACTCCCCACCACCTTACCCTGGTAAGCCCCTAACCCGCCCCATCCCAAGTCAGACTTATTCCTTGTCCTTTGCCACTGGGCAAATATTGACTTTCACTCAGCCTTGTCAATGGAAGTGAGACCAGTGGGGCTGGCTGTGGTCTCCCTCCTCTCTCCTCTCAGAGGGCAAAGCAGGCTGCCAGCCTCTACAGCTCTGAGCAGGGACCAACTGAGACGAGCCGAGAAAGAAAAGCGTGGTTTTGGAAGCAATATTTCTGTCTTTCGCTCTTTTGTCTTTCTGTCCTCCCTCCCTTCCCCAAGCCCATCTGGGTTTATTTTTTTCACATTTGGCTATCCTGCTGCCCTGTCTGGCTCAAGAGCAGCAGTATGGCTCAAGGCATAACAGAGAGCTCAGGCCTGGGAATTCAAGTGTCTGAGACCGGGTCACCTCAAACTAGTTCTTTATTTTCTTGGGCTTCCGTGTTCTGTTCTACAAAATGGGAAGATTGGACGCCATGATCTCAGTATCTAGATCAGGAAGTTCCTTCCTATCTGGATCCACGTCCTTTCTGTTGCAGTCAAGGCATTTTACCTTGTGCTCTGATTTTAGAAAAGATGGAAAATAACTGCTTGGTGCTTAACAGGGAGGAAGGAAAGAGCATTGGACTGAGGGTCTACAAGGGCCAGCAAGCTCCATTGCAGGTGCTAATGTGCTGTGTGGTCCTGGGCAGGGAGCTCCCCCTCTCTAAGCCTCAGTTTCCCCATAATCAAAACCAGAGGATTGGATGAGATGATCCCACAGCCCCTTTCAGTGCCTGGTCCTGCCACGCCACTCATCTGCACATCCCTGTGGATGGCGAAGTGCCCCGCTCCTCCAGCCTTTTCTCCAAGGCGGCATCTCACAGCCTTTCCTCATGACTAATCTCGAATGGAGGGATGTCACGCCGCTTGCTCGTGTTCCGTTATCATCAGGAGCCTTTTGTTAGCACACTGCTCTCAGACTCACGCTCGCTTGGCCTTTGGCCTCTGTGGCTGAGCTCTTCCTCTCTCCAGGCCCTATGATGGAGACCAGAGCATGCAAACTCCTGGAGCCTGTGGCCAGTGCATAGCAGGAGGCCACAGGAGACACTGGGGCATTTGGGAGGAGCATGTGCATGGTGACAACTGCAGGACTGTGAACTGTATCCTTGCTCCTCCTCTAGCTTGAGCCCTCTCTGTGAAAACATAAAACCTCAAAAACCCATTCCTTGTACACTGGTCAATATCACACTAGGGACTTCCTACTCTAGGTAAGTAATATTCCCATTTCACAGATGAGATCATTGAGGCTCAGAGATTGATAATTTGTCTAAATCCACATGGATATTAAGGAGCAAGCCAAGATGGGAACCTAGACATAGCAGGTCTGGGGTAAACCTCAGTCCTGGCCCTGGGGTCGTGGGAGTCCCCCTCCAGGTTGAGCCCATCCCTTTGCCACTCCTTCCACCTGGCTGTAGAAATCTGCAAAGGCTTTGCTCTTAACCATCAGCACTCTTACTGAGAAGGGGAGATCATCGTCTCTCTCCAAGCTGACTTACAGGACTGGAATTAAGGGGCAGGGAACACCCAAAGTCTGAACGACTCCAACAAACCCCGCCTCGGGAAAGGCAGAGCCAGCCAGGCCATGGATCAATAGAACCAAAAGGACTTTGGGTCATCTAAACCAAGCTTTCACTTCACATACGAGAAAGCTGAGGTCCACAGTGCAGTACACCTTGCCTAAGGTCACACAGTCCTGGCTCTGGGGTCCTGGGAGTTCCCTCCAGGTTGAGCCCGTCCCTTCGCCACTCCTTCCGCCAGGCTGTAGACATGCCTTCAGCCACTCACTCCAGGGACATCCGGCCTTACCCCTGTCTGGTTCTCAGTTGGTCCATTCCTAGAAGGTTCGGGGAATGGAGTAAAAGGCCCCTTTTGTCATAATCACAGAGGTGTGGCAGAGAGTGGGGAAGGGAGAACCAAAGGAAAACAGGTGTGAGATTATTGGAAAGTCAAGCAGTCTCTCTGTCTCTCATGAAGTTTCTGCTGCAGAATGGTCCTAATGGTCAGAGAGAGACCGAGAGAGTGAGCTGATGTTACCATTTTGTAGGGAAGCTTTGAAGATGGTAGGGGAAGATCACACTGCAAGCCCACAATCTTTCCCTGCTCCCCGTGGCCACTGCTCACAGCTGCCCTACCACCTGCTTGCTACACGGCAGCTATTATTATTAACAATAGCTACCACTCATTGAGGATTTAACTTGGCCCTGGACCAAGTATTTACATATGCTTCTTGTTTAATCCTCATAAAAATCCTAAAATACCACCACTCTTCTCTCACTTTGTTTTGACTACTGAGTAACTGAAGCTCAAAGATATAAAGTAATTCGCTCAAGGTCACACAGCTAATCACCAGGAGAGCCAAGGTCTCCTGGGGACTCCCTCCAGGGGTGTGCTGGCCTTTGAAATTCACGCACAGTATTTTGTCTCAAGTTGTCTGGACTCTGGTGACAGAAGTTGGGGGGGCACTGCACTGGGAATTTCTGGAGACCACCTGCTCCTGGCATCCAGCCAAGCCCGCTTCTTGCTACTCAGACACCAGCCCAGAACTGCAGCCACAGAATTGTGGGGCTGCAAGGGCCTGAGTGGTTATCTAGTTCTACCTTCTCAAAGTACAGGGGAGGAAAGCAAGAAAGGGCCTTGCCCAAGGTCACATAAGGTCGCACAAATTGGAAGCAGAGCCTGTAAATTAAACTCAGCTCTCGTCTCAAACCAGGACTCATCCACAACACCCTAACGCCCCGTAAGAAGCTATTGTTTCACCTTAAGACAGAAGCAGAGTCCATCCCAAAAAGGAGTTAGATTAGACTTTGCTCTGGCAAGGACTGTCACATTGCACAATGGGGTGCTCTAGGCTATTGTAGTGGAGATCTTCCTAAAACGAGAAGATTCCTTCAGATCTTCTTTATCTGAGATGGATGCAGCCCTGTCTGGAGGTAGAGAGCATACTGCACGACCTTGTGAGGTCTGTGACATCACCCTTTAACCAATGGTCATCTACCTGTCACCGGGAACCTTTCCCCAGGGAAGAATGTGCCCTCTGCAAAGAGGATGTGTAATGCTGGAAAACAGGCCTTTCTCCCCAACAGCTGGATTCTGACAGTGGGGAGAGATGACCAGCGAACCGCTCAGGGTGCCACAGGCCTGCCACTTTGGCATGGGGGTGCAGTAGGGGAGCTACCATCTTCCCAGAGGCTAGGTCATTCTACCCAGCTGCACCCCACCTCCATCCTTTCAGTGAGCGGCACCTGCAGGGTGTTGGGACTGGGAGAAACCTCAGATACCTTGAATTCCAAACCCCGTTTTCCAGATGAAGATACTGAGGCCCAGAGCAGGTCAGTGAGTTGCCCAAGGTCATAGGACAGGTCAGAAAGGAAGCTTTCAGACTCTCCCTGGGGCACTGGGTTCACAGCTCCACCTAGCCACCCCCTGCCCCAGAAGTGGGCGCTGAACTCACTTAAGAGAGGTCAGTGACCAAAGGCGGCAATTCCCAGGCAGGCTGGGGCAGGCTTGCCCATGAGCTTGTTCCCCCGCACACCCTCCCCCACCTTGTCCCCATTCCAGTTTTGGGCACCACACGCCTCCACCATCCTGAGATTCAGAGAGGTGCAACGGCTTGTCCAAGGTCACACAGCAACTGAGTTGGGCGCTGGTTCCCACTGCCCAGCTGCCTCCTCCCATCGCCCACCTGGGTCTCTGCAACCTTGCCAGGATCCCCAGAAGCCTACTTCCTCCGATGCACAGAGCCGCGGCTTGTGTTAAAGTGTGTGAAAGTTCCTGGGAGAGGAAGAGATGGAAAATGCAGCCGCACATCCCAACCCTGGACGGCTGCGGCAAGACGGGGGGGGGGGGGGGGGGGGGGGGGGGGGCACAGAAAGGCAGCCAGCCCCGCACACCACCGGTGCCCCCAGCATACCCCACTCCGTGCCAGGGGCTCCCCAGTCACGCGCGCGTGGTCTTCCAGCTCCTCCTCAACGAAACAGGCACAGCGGGGTCCCACGCGCCCCGCACCCACTTCTCCCTGCACGCCCACTTCATGCACCTCCCCGCGCCCTTCCCACAGCTTCTCTGCAGCGAGCGCCTTCGCTTCCCAGCAGGTCCCCAGTCCCGGCGCCTGCGGCTTCTCTCGCCTTCTCTCCACGTCGGACCCGGGATCTCCGCGGGGAGAAACAGGTCGGGGGCGGGGGCGAGGGGATCCCGAGATAATTCAGGACACCTCCCCTGAGAAGAGCCGGGTAATTCTGACGCCCGCAGATTTCCGGAGTACAGTCCCCACCGCGGGCACAGTTCTACACTTAGTTCTCCCCGCAGTGAGCACCAAGCCCCAAAAGTCCGAGTGTCCCCGTTTGGCGACCCAGGTCCGCCCGCGCCCTAGGGGTGGCCACTGTCGGTGGAGGCACCGCTTCACTTGGGACTACGGGCTGCCCTCGTGGGGCGCCCCTCCTGGGGTTCCCTCTTACCCTGGGATGTTCCGGGACCGTTCTGCCAGAGCTGGTGGTCAGGGCAGCGCGGGGACGGCCGGGGTCCCGAAGGCCGGGTCCCGCTTCCTACTTCCCCACCGGCCTGGCGGCTGCGGCTCTCCGCCCGCTCCCGCCTGCCGGCTCCCTGCTCCCGCGCTCGCTCGCTCTCGGCTCGCTCTCTCTCTCTCTCTCTCTCTGCAGTAGTAACAACCTGATCCTGCTTCCCCCGCCCGCCAATTGAGATGCTCCTCACATCTGCCTGCACACAGCGCGTGCGGCCCCTCGGAGGGCGATTCCCGCAAACCTCGACGCAGGGCCCCCGCCCCAGGCAATCCCCGCGGCCAACAGACGGTCTGGCACGCCCACGGCCCCCTTCTCCGGTCCGGACAGCCAACGGGTGGGAAACGGGCGACCCGGGAAGCCGCGGCGTGTGCAGGAGGGGCTGCGCTAGGGGAAGAGGGGTTTAAACTGGCGCGTCCTACAGAAGTTTGGGGAGGGCGGGGCCGGCTTCCCACCCCTGGGGCCTCACAGGCTCCTGACTCTGCGGAGGAGTCCCCGCCCCGCTCCGTGCACTCCTGCGACACTCCCCACCCCACCCGCCAGCCCCGAGTTTGCAGCCTCTCGGGTGCGGGGATTGGCTGGGGAAGGGGGCGGCGGGGAGGGGACCCCCTGGCTGTAGGGAACAGCGTGCGCGCTGCGGGCGGGGGTGGGAGGGAAACGATTCGCTTCAGGAGATACGGATGAAGGTTTTCCTGAGTGGAGGGAGAGAAGGGAGGGAGAAGAGAGATGGAACAAAAGGAAGGTGCTGCAGGGGAAGGGGACCTGGGGAGTTCGCCTTGAGGGCTCCGGCAGCCCACGGTCCCCAACCTCAGTCTGTCCCGGAGGGTGAGGTCAGGGCTCTTGCCTGGGCTCTTCACAGGCCACCTGGAGAGGGAGAAAGGAGGGGTGGAGGAGTACGGGATGGGGGGAGAGGAGGGAGCGTCAGCTGCCACAGGACCCTGTGCCTGCCCCCAGATAGGAGTCCAGCAGAAGGGCTCTGCCATGGACCCAGCACCGCCTACCTCTGCAGCTCTGCTTTCTCTCGCTTGGGAAATGCGAGGCTGACACCTGCCGTGGTGAGCACCAGGAGGACCAGGAGGGGCAGGGAGGACCGAGAGCTTGGGCACCCCTCCTGTGCCTCAGTCTCACCCTTGGTCCTCACCCTCAAACCCCAACCCCATCCGATAAGACCTCGGGGCCAAGGCTCCCCAGGTGGAAATTTCTGCCGCTGTCCAGCCATTAACCACTCCTGACCTTCCCAGCTCCACCCCATCCCAGCCCTCTTCCCTCAGCCTCTCCTTCACCCTCAATGCAGCTGCTATTTGCTTCTAGTCTGCACATGCACAGCCAGGACTCGAGTTTGGTGTTTGACCCAGGAAGTGACATTCCTCACCCCTCACCCCACACACACAAAAATCCTGTGTGCATGTGTGCTGCGGGGTGGGCAGTCATTTGGGGCTTTCCAGGGCTTCTCATCCCCACAGAGTCTGGGGAACTGGGAAATTCCCAATACCCACAGTGAATCACCCCATCCTCCCTTCCCCAGGCGTCCCCTGTCCCGGGACCTAGACCTCACTCCCAAAGTGGAAGCAGGGGGTCTGCAGTGCTGCAGCAGCTGCTGCTCCTGGCTGGATGGAGCCTCTCTTCAGAACCCAGCAGCTCGCTTGTCACAGACCCTGGACTGCAGAAAAAGCTGATTCGGGAATTTCCAGGCTGCTGGTCCTGTGGGGGAGAGTGCGCCTGCATACCTGGGTGTTGGGAAGGGTATGCGCGTGTGTTCACGTGTGGGCTGGGGAAGAGGACCCATGCCTGAGACCCTCTAGTCAGGTCTGCAGACCCCTTACTGTTCTTCAAATGGAAAAGGGTACCTGGGGTAAAGGGCTCAAGGTCAGATGCTCAGCAGGAGGGCACCGGGGCTTTCCCCCGACACTGCTACACTCCTGTAACCTACCCCCACCACGCCACCCCACACTGAGGAGGGGACCTGTCACCTGAGATGGGTGTTCGGGCTGAAGAGCAGTACCGGCTGCTCCTTGGTTTCTCCCTGGAGAGAGAAGTGCTTCTTTTTTTGCAATCTCCCCCAACGCTTCTTTTACTAGGAGGAGGGAGGATGGGGCTGAAATTTCATTCAGCAGGCTGGATTCAGGTTCGACTTTGGGATTTCCTGATGCTAAGGGTCTGGGGCAGCATCCGGTGTGACAGGGAAAGCTTGCGCCTTCATGACTGGAATGTAGTGCTGCTTAGATGAAAAGGGAAGGATGAAATGACTCCCACGGTTCCTTCTGATAAAATGGACCAAGAGACGCCTGAGTCTTACGCAAAGCTGCCTCCAGCGAAATAAAGTCTAATTACAGAAAATAAAGCACTTCTGTAAGGTTATGTCTGCTCCTTCTGAAAATACCGTGTTTAATGTCTATGCTGCCTCCAGCGTGCCCTTTCCCCTCTTGGGCAGAAGTGGAATTCTGATGGAGTGTGGAAGGATCGGGTGACATTTGCACAGGCAGTGGCCGGGCTAAAACGGGGGAGGGATGGGAACACGGTGGGTCCCCAGAGGAAACACAGCTGTGCGTCACTCAGAGCCCCCTCAGGCCGCAGAGGACGCTTCCCCGATAGGGATGACAATGACAGCCTGACAGTCGTAATTTCACTTGATTCTTATCAACTGTCATGGGAGGCAGCAGGATGAGGAAGGGATAATTCTTCACTCCATTGAGACACAGGGAGCCCCCAAAGGGGGGATGACTCACCTAAGGTCCTGAGGTGGGTTAGGGCGTGGAGCTGGGTCTTGTGAGCCTGTGTGGGCTGGGTGCGTATCTCGAGCTCCGCCCTCCTCCCAGGTGCTCCTTAGGTCCTGACTGTCCATCCTCCCCTGTCCTCTCCTTGCAGGCTTCCTGCACCAGTATCTCTAGATGTGGCCCTTACCAATCCTCCAGCTTGACCTGGCACTGCCCATTCCCAGGGTCCAGAAGGGCTGTGCTCCTTCCTGCTGCAGGGCATTTGCACATGCTGTCCTCCGTGCCCCACTGCGCCATGCCAGCCTCCTCCATTCTGCCAGTCCCAGTGCCCTGACCTCTCCTATGTGTCCCATGCGGCTCCTCTGCAGTCCTCATCGCCCTCATTCTTCCTTGCTCTAGTCTCCCCACCAGCACTAGACTGTAAGCTCCAGAAGGGCAAGGACCCCTGCTCATCTAGCCTACTGGCCCGGAGTAGGCACTCAGTAAACACCTCAAATCCTGCATCCTCAAATCCTCGTGCTGCCTCTGTATGCTGTGTGACTACAGGCAAATTTCATAACTTCTCTAAGCCTCAAGTTTCTCACCTGCGACATGGGGATTTTGATTATAAAACAGACTTTTCATAAGGATTAACAGAATCATGTGTGTACAGAGACCAGTGCAGCACCATTCTTGGCATAGCAGTGTTAGCCTGGCTGGGGAAGACAGAAGGGCTGAAGGAATAAAGGAAGGAGCCTATTACTCCACCCTCAGCCTTCTCCCCGGGATTCTAACTATCCCTCCTCTCCCCGACCCCCAACTCTCTCTCCTTCACAGCCCCACCTCACTTAGTGGCTCCTGAAATCCTAAGTCTCCCTCTAGGCTTCCTGGACAAGGTGGACAGCAGCTGCAGCCAGCTCCTCCCCAACCCGACTTTGCCTCTCCAGTCTGCGGCCCAAGCACAGGACTCTGCACTGTCCCTGGGTTGGCCTCAGGTGTCAGCATAAACAAATCCCAGGCCTGGAGCTGCAGGGGCAAGTGTTGGCAGAGCCACGGTGGCCAGGGTAGCGTTGGGGAGACTTTAGCCTCCTTCCCAATCTCTATCAGCATCCTCCCAAAGTCATCTCCAAATAAGTCCACAGATTAAAATAAAGGCCCCTTACCTCCCTTCCAATGAGATGGCAACTCCCAAGTCCCTCCTCTACAGAAACACTGGAGCTGCCCCAGGACTCTGGGCTCTAAGCCAGGCCAGCAGGATCAGGCTCCTGTTGCCCATATGTTTCCAGGGCCCGTAGAGGGAGAAGGGTCATGTCAGGAAGAGATGCCTCAAAGAGGACTTTGCAGTCTCCTGGGCTGGCTTTCTGTGGCTGTTCAGATGTCCTCCTTTCTCTCTGAGCGATCTAGGCCTTAGTGAAGGCTGCTGCTTGGGAGTCTGACAGCCCCTTCCCCCGAGCCACACTCCATGAGCACCCCCCAGAGCTGGAACCCTGCAAAAGTAACTGAGGCTGCCTGCCTGGGCAGTGTGAAGGCAGCCTTGCTAGAAACCCCACCCCTGCCCCCAGGCCCATATCACCCAGGGAGGGACTATTCTCATTCTCTCTTCGAAAGGAGTGAGGGAGGAAGAGGGGAAGGGAGAGAAGAGGATGCTTGAGAAGCTGATGTAGTTCTTCACCTCGACCGAGTTCCCTCCCCACTTCAGACCTGTCCAAACAAAATAATGGCTCTCAGTTATTCCCTTCCAGAAATACAGCAACTAGATTTCTGCAAAGAGCCTCTAAATCCTGCAGTCACTACCATGACCATCACTAGTGCTAAGAGAGACCCTCTCCCTGTCCCTCCTCCCCCTCCAAATCACTGAGCCATCCGAGCAGCAGCCCTTAGTGCTTGTATAGAGCCATGAGACATAGAATCATGGATCTCACAGTAATTCTTAGCATTAGCATGGACCCCATGATGATTAACACACAGGCTCCGAAGCCAGACTGTTGGGAGCAGAATCCTGGTTCTACCTCTTAGCAGCTGTGCGACCTTGCTCAGGTACTTAGCACTCTATGCCTCGTCCATAAAATGGAACAGAAAGTTTTACCTCATACAATCATTGTGAATATCGCATGAGTTAATACATTTAAAAAACTTAGAACAACGCCCGGACATAATAAGGGCACAGTAAATGTTAGCTGTTCTGTCTGTTTACTTCTTTGTTTTGAGACAGGCTCACTCTGTTGCCCCGGCTGGAGTGCAAGGGTGCAATCTCAGCTCACTGGAACCTCCGCCTTCCGGGTTCAAGCAATTCTCATGCCTCAGCCTTCCAAATAGCTGGGACTACAGGTATGCACCATCATGCCTGGGTAATTTTTGTATTTTTAAGTAGAGATGGGGTTTCATCATGTTGGCCAGGCTGGTCTTGAACTTCTGACCTCAAGTGATCCACACACTCTGGACTTTGAAAGTACTGGATTACAGGTGTGAGCTATAGCTGTTGTTTTTATATTACCTCTGCTTTGCAGATGAGGAAACTGATAAAAATACCTACTGGTTTTTTAGGGCCTGCTATGTACCAGGCAGTTTATATATGTCGCAAGGGGCAAGGCATCCAGGACGGGCTGCAGCTGAGACTGAGATGCACCCCTCAAAGCCCAGGCATCTGCCGGCATCCATCTTCCGGAGTATGGATTTGCAACCACTGGGTTACCTGGGGCCAAAGAAGAGTTCCCTGGGGAAAAAACTTGAACTGTGTTCACAGCCAGGCTCCAGACAGATAGAGTAGTTTTGGGCAGTGGTTAAGTAGAGGTTATGGTCAAAAAGAAAGAATTAAGCTGACAAAACAAGCGAGACTGCACAACAGGGCTTGAGGTCAGACAGAGAGACCCTCCCGCTTGGGCAGAGTGGCTGGCGCTTGACCTTGTCTGACCCAGCGGTCCTGGGAAGAGAAGAGGCTGTGTGGAGACTGAAAGAGCTGTCTGGAGAGCGAGCTCACTAAATCTAACACTTCAAGGCCCAAGCAACCTGCTGTGAGGCCCTGCCCCTCCAATGATCATATCACCCAGGGAGGGAGTGTTCTCATTCTCTCTTTGAAAGAAGCTGCTGAGCAGCTAAGGCTGCGGAAGACTGAAGGCCTTGACAGACAGGCACATCAGCAGGAGGAGCAGGGCCCAGGCATCAGAGGCCACGCAGCAATTTCGGACAGTGGTGCTGCCAGAGGAACTAGAGACATTGAAACCTGCATCGAGTGGCAGCCTAGACCATATGAGGGTGTGAACATGAGCTTTACGGGTCTCCCAGATCATATGCTGGGATGAAGCAGATCTGGGGGAGACAAGATTTCCTGCAAGAGCAAGTAGGTTCTTGGAGTTAATGAGATTCCCGTGTTGAGATGATGGTATTGATGAGGCTGACGGCAATGGTGATAGGAAGCACACGTTCATGCTTACTATGTGCCAGGTACTATTTTAAGGGTTTCACATGAGTTTATTTACTTCATACTTACAATGACTCTAGGGGAGAGGATTATTCTTATTTCTATTTTCGAGACGGGAAAACTGAGGTAAAGAGAAGTAAAATAACTTGTCCAAGGTCACACAGCTAGAAACAGGAAGATGCAGGATGTGAACGTGAGCATCGCCACCTGAGGCCGCACTCCAAACCCATGCCATATGCCTTGCCAATTGACACAGATGCCCTCCTTCCTCAGTCATAAACTGAACAGCATGGCAGACACTCGGATCCGACCTCATCCCTATAACTACTTTATGAAATTGGTGTTTGTTCCCATTTCACAGCTGGGAAAACAGACTACCAGAACACAAATGCCTTGCCCAAGTTTGCACAGCTGGGAAGTGCCAGAGCCAGTATTCAAGCACTGGTCTTTGGGGCACTAAAACCCATCCATCTTCTGGGGAGTGATGTGACCTGCCCAAGACCACAGAGCTACCTCAGTCTCCCAGCCTGCTGTGAATCCAGCTCCAGTCTTCCCTGTACAAAAGCACAGGTCTTCTCCATCCCCTCTGTAAGGGCTTTTCCTGGACATGGGAAGCGATTCCAAGTTCTCTCTAGACTCGAGCCAGACATATAAGCCCTCTAAGAACAGATGTTTGGCAGAGGGCCCCGGAAGAGGAAAAGGGAATTGAGGTTGGGCTCAGAGGATCTTCCCAGAGGATCCAAGAAGCCAAAATAATCACATCCCCTATCTGCGGGTATGCAGACTGCAGTCTGAGGAACTCTATCTCTGTGAGCCCCGTGTTCCAGGTACACCTGCCCACCTGTGAGCCGGGGTTTCCAGCCTAGCTGAGAGGACCCCAGAAAGGGCCATGTGCTTGCATGCAGTGACACTTCCATTGCCACCTACTGGCTGGGCGCATATATAAGGGGCACAGCCCGTGTGTTCGTTCCTTCCAGAGTAGCTGGGGTTTTGGGGAGACAGGATCCAGCAAAGATCTCTGTCAAACATTCATTTCATATGCTTTTTATTTTTTTAACATAGTTTTGCTCTGTCGCCCAGGCTGGAGTGCAGTGGCACAATCTTGGCTCATTGCAACCCCTGCCTCCCAAGTTCAGGTGATTCTCCTGCCTCAGCCTCCTGAGTAGCTGGGATTACAGGCACCTGCCACCATACCTGGCTATGATAGGCTTTTATTGAATACATACTATGTGCCCTGGGCTCTGCCTGGCCCTGGGATACAGCATGCTCTGGGACACAATCCCTGCCCACAAAAGTTTGGAAGTTTGCTGGGGAGGACAGGCACATAGGCAGATAACAGTGCAGCATGGGGGAAAGAGCAGGTGTGCACACAGCACTGTGGAGCCAGAGCCCCGGGGGCCTCCATGGGGGTGGGGATGAAGGCACAGCCAGAGAAGATGGCTTCTGAGTGGCTCTTGAAGTACGCTTCTGATCTGATCCTGGGGAGAGGTGGGTGTTCTGGGCAAAGGGAATATCAAGTGCACCAGCAGGGAAGCAGGAGAACACTGGGCATGTCACCTGGAGGCACTGGGCAGGGTGGGAAGGAGGGGCCATGAGTGGGGCAGGAGGGGCATCGGTGCCTGGATGCGAAGCACCTTGCATGCAGGGCTAAGGGGGTGGGACTTCTGCCCACACAGGCAGCAGGCACAGCGGAAAGCTTGAAGCAGGGCACTGGCAGAAGGCAGTGAGAAGAGGGGTATTGCAGTAGGTTAAGGGAAAGCTGATACCAGTCTGCACCATGGAGGTGCCATGGGAGCGGGAAGGAAGGGGTGGATTTGCTCATCTAGAAGCAAGACTCCACGCTGGGTGGCTAACTGGAGGTGGGGGTGAGGAAGAGAGAGAGGTCCAGTACAACTTCTGGATCTCTGGCTTGTGAAACAGGAAGGATGGGGACATCAGTCACCGAGAGAGGAAGCACAGGGGCGGGGGGGAGCGGGGAGTTCAGCCTGGGATGTGCTCACTTTGGGAGCCTGTGCCAGATTCAGAAGGTAACGTCCAGGAGGCCCCTAGAAATGTGTGCCTGGAGTTCAGAAACGAGGTTGGACAGAAGCCAAGGAATTCACTGACTTATAAATCACACAGGAAAACTTGCTCTGAAGACGTTAAGAACCTGACACATGGCAGTGACTGCATGCTTCCAAACTGTTGGACTCAAATGCTGGTTCATTCTTTCCACCTCAGCACGTTCCTATCAATAGTTACTATCTCACAGCTAAAAAGCTATAAAATGCTTTTAAACAATTTTTTCCTAAAGCTTTCAGGTATATGTTTCCAGTCAGATATTATACTACCCAGTTGACAGAATTGGAAAGCTGAAGAATGTTTAAACAAGTCACACAGCAAGTCTGAAACACTATCACAGCCAACCATTCAACTATCTCTGGGAGAGTTGGTGATGACTGATGCCATTGGAAGGGCCCAAGGAGCTGCGTGCACATCTGTTGAGGGAACAGCCAACACCCCTTTGCCTTGGGTGAGTGGCATCTGAGGATGGCTTCCTGGGAAGAAATAAACATATGTCAAGGGCTGTGGTGACGGCAGAAGAGGAACATGCATGGATCCGGGGTGGGGGTGACAAGGAGGGGTCAGTGGGTTCAGCCTCTGTCTTCCCTGTTCTCCAAGAACCCACCATGCAGACTCCCTTAACTTTTCGTCTCTCACCTTTCCCTCTGAATTTCGGGCACCTGCCTTTCTGCAGGAGGCCTGTCCCAGATCAACTTTAGTGCACCAAAGTGTCTTCCCTACCTCCTGCATCCTTGACAGCAATGGAGTTAGTGCATGGAGACAAAAGCCAGTCCCCTGTGATGCAATGGCTAGAACCTGGGGACCAAAGCAGGAGGCAGCCTGCTGCTAGGCCCTCTCATCTCTGCCCAGGAGAGTCACTTCAGTACCTTCAAGGAAAGGTGCCCAAGCCCAATCTCCCAGATATTCCAATTCAGTTATCCTGGGAGGGGTCCAGCATCAGTCATTCTCCACGTAGCCAAGGGTGAGAGGACTGCTTCAGTGGAAAGACCTTGGCTTTAAATTCAGGCCCAGAATCGTGGCTCTGCCTTGTGCTAATGGTGTGACTTGGATTAATTACTTAAACTCTCTGAGCTCCCGTTTCGTTTTCTTAAGGAACATTCATCATCAATTCACCTAAGATAACCCATTTAAAGCACAGTGCCTAGAGCCTGAGTTGGCCTTTGATGCATATCATTTTCCTTCCCATCCCCACCCCCCCCAGAATTTGGATTTCCTCCAAACCTAGCCTGGCACGCAAGTCCCCCAGCTCAGCAGCCCATGGAAAATGTGCCCCTCCCTGTGGCATAAGCTTTTCCTTGTCCTTTTGCATGAGAGGATGGCCATCTCAATGCCACTGTTGTCACAGAAAATCTTGATCATCACCCTTTTCCAGCTGCACCCAGACAAAAGGCCCATCTCCAAATGGCCCCACCTTATCAGTCCAACTCTCATGCCTCTGCCCCCAACATGGACTCTCCTGAACCCTCCAGCCCATCTGCATCCTCATCTTCCTGCATAGGTTCATACTTCCCCACATAGGTTCACACACTTACCCAGAGAGTCTTCAGTTCTCCCTCAAAGCCCCCTAAATCCATCTCCTCACTCATCAACTCAGTTTTCACTGATTTGTCCTCACAGATACACAGCTCAACATGTCACTATGCCTGGCTGGTGCTGTCCTCCAGTCACTTTGCTTGTCGCATACCTTGGCAGTTACCCACCCCCTCACCAAACATCTAGCACAGTCGGGGTACGTGGCAGATGCTTGTCTTAACTGCTGACCTCGTATGGGGGTCAGACTAGAACCTGTGTGCCCACAGACCATCCCCAGAGACTGGGAATAGGGCACGCGGTATCCCCAAACCCACTTCCTGCAAACACTCGCCTGATTTTCCAGACAGGGAACAGAGACTGGGCGCTGGAGTCCCGCAGTGGAAGCAAGGTACCGCTGCATGCTCCTCTAGGAGAGCTATGCTGTGCAGCTACATTGCCACAACCCGCTGGACCTCCGTGGTCACCACAGTGATTTGTAAACCTCTTCTTTTCTTTCCTTGAAGAGGAGGTCCTGGTCGAGGAGGCTGGGAGCCTGGGTTCTGGGTCTGTCTCTAGAACTAACTTGCTGTGTGACCTTGACTAAGTTATCTGCCCTCTGGAATGACATGTCAGGGGCCGGAAAACCTTATGTCTTGATCAAAAGGGTCAATGAGAGATGCAAAGCCTTAACGTGGCCACTGGGGCTTCAAGGGCCCTGGCAGCCTGCTTTCAGCCAGCCCTCCTCCCCAGGTCCCTCTACCCGTCCCACTCCAGGCCCCAAATAGAGGAAATTAATTGAGTGTTCAAGTCTCTTCCCTTGCCCAGCTACAGCTGAGCTTACTGGGGAAATTAGGGTGACATTGGTGCAAATAATTGAGTGTCTTTCCCCAAACGGTCTTCGGGGGCCGTTGCTTTAGCTGCTGCTTAAATGGATGAGCTAATTAACTTAACTAATTGCTCCCGAGGACTAATATTTTCATAGTCACGTGACCCAAGAAGGCACATTCTCTACTGCAACTCTGCTGCTGGCTCTCCCTGGCAGACCCGCTTTCTGCCGGGCCTGTGATAGCTGCCTCCACCTGCAACACCTGCACTTAGGCCAGCCCTGTTTCTTTGAAGGCACCAGAACGCCTTCCTCCAGCCTCTCTGCCCAAGTGCAAAACTTGACTGCAGACTCACTCCTGCCAATTCACTCATCCATTCAACAATCTTTTGTTACTTGCCTACCTCATGTGTCAAATGTTGTTCCCAGCATCGGGGAGTTAATGATGAGCAAAAGCAGACAAGGTTGTTCCCTCGTGGGGTGTTCATCCTACTTGGAGAGGTGACACTGATCGTTGACCCCTGCCTCCACCCAAACACACACACACACATCAGGTCTGTCTTACAACCAGCACTATGGGGCGTGAGATAGATTCAGACCTCTCAGGGAGCTCAAGGACAGCTTCCTGGAGGAAGTGGCCCTTGAACTGAGGCTTGAAAGCTAGGCCAAAATTAACTAGGCAGCAAAGAGGGCAGTGCATTCCAGACAGAGTGACCAGCCTCTGCATAATCCAGGTGAGAGATGTTCATGGCTGGCCCAGGCTGCTGGAGATGACAAGAGGTAGAGGGTTCGAGAAGGAAGAGAAAAAAGGGACTGGCTTTGGTAATGGGGAGAGGACGAAGGGGCATTCAGAGTAACTCCTAAGCTCCTGGCTTGTACTGTGGGCTGAACGGGGGTGTCACTCACTGTGATAAAATTCCATCGAGTCAGACCAGTTGTGAACAAGAGGGTAATAGCATGAGTTATGAGTTGGGTGTTGAGATGCCTTAGAAGTGTCAAAGCAGAGACAGTGAACACGAAGACAGGTGAGCAAGGGAGTTTAGAGGAGGGGCTGGGCTGAAGATTCACATTTGTGAGTCATCTGCTTGGGGGAGGAGGCTGAAGATGAAGGGTGAGGCCATTTCGGATGGCAGGAGATGAGAGCCCAGAACAGGCCTTGAGGAAGCCCAGAATTATTCACTGCAGGCTCATCCCTAGCAGACTTGAAACATACCTCATTTTTACAATGTCATTTTGTTCTGCTTTTTTTTTTCTTTTAATCTCAGAGTCATTTAAGTTCCTTCCATTTTCTTTATCTACTGTTGAGCTGACAGCTGATCAAGTGCCTGAGAGTCTTCAGGGACAAGGGAACACCACCGTTCAGCTACACACTGTGCTGGGTCCTTACACACCTAACCTATGTGGCCCTGGTGGGAGAGGTGTTCCTATCCTTGTTTTCCAGAACAGGAAACTGGGGCTCAGAGAAGTTAAGCAGTGTCCCTAGGGTCCCACTGTAAGTGGCAGGGGTTGCACAGGCCTGCCTGACACATTCTCACTTCCAGGTGCTGTCTCTCCAAAAGAAATGGGCATGGACTTGCAGGACTGAGGGAGGGTCTGAGGGACCCCAGGAGTGCCAGTCACCTTCCATCTGTGCCATGGGTGGCAAAGACCAGAAGATGTGGATCTCTGATGTCCTCCCACTGGTCCAGGGCTGCACAGTGATGCTGGCAGGGAGGACACAGGGAAGGGTGATCACACGTGAGGTGACATGGAGGAAGTGGGTCTGCTTGGGGCAGAAAGTGCTGAGCCAGCTAGGAGAGGGGGCTTCACTGTCTGAGCAGCAGCAGGTGTGACCCCAGGCCAAGAAACAAGGACCAGACAATGTGGCTTCTTGTGTGCAGAGAGGAGGGTGTGAACAGCAGGTCGTGCCTGTGAGAAAGGGGGTGAAGAGTGAACATGCGGCACTGGTGGGAAAAGCAGGCTTTGGGACACACACACGAGTGCACATATGCACACTTGCATGCATGCACACAGGCGCACACTCACACACTCCAATCAGAACAGTCAGGAGCATCAGCCTGGTCTGGGTAACTTGGAGGCTGAACCCTGGGGTCCCCTGCTGGTCATTGCTATTGGACTCCGAGGTAAACAGAAATTTCCTGAGACTCCAGGTCCTCAGCCCCAAAGGGCTTTGGCTCCCTTGTCTTCCTGATTTTGCTGCTCTCAATTCTAGACTAAAAGCAGGAGTGGTGCAAGCCTCTGTCTGGGCATTTATCCCAGGGCCCCGTGAGCCTGAAACTTGGAGCCAAGAATGATAGAGTGCAAAGACCAAGGGATCAGGAGCCAGACAGACGTGGGTTCAAGTCCCAGCAGCTGCTTTCCAAGTAGACAGCCTTAGGGAAGTGTCTTTAACCTCTCTAAGGCTCATTGTGTCATCTACAAAAGCAGGAAATAATGTCTTTTTTTGGCAAGGATGGTGTGAAGCTTAGATGAGCTGGACCACATGTTAAGTTCAACACACCACACATATGTAGAAGGCCCAACTCCGTGCCACAGCCACGACACATGTTAAGTTCAACACACCACACATATGTAGAAGGCCCAACTCCGTGCCACAGCCATGACATAGGTAAGTTTCCTTTGTATTTCCACTTAGCTCTTCCCAGCCTAACCTCCTGCTTCATGCAGGAATTTCCTAACCAGCCTCTGCTAGAACATTCTAGCAACAGGCATCCCACCACATTACGCTCTTGCCACTGTTTGGACATCTTTAAGAGTTACAGTGGACTTCCTTATCTTGAACTAAAATCTCTCTCCCCGTGGCTCTCACTGCCAGACAGTCCAGCCCTTCAAAAGACAGGACCACTCTCCAGCTCTCTGCAAGCAGCCACCATGGCTTCCCTGGGTGCCTTTGTCTAGTCCAAACTGTTCTTTCCACCCTTGTTCCAGTGTTTTCCATTGCCTCTGCCCTCCTGGCCAATTCATCTGGGCAAGGCTCAGTCTGCCTGTGTCCTTTTTAAAATAGGATGTCCAGAGAAGTGCAGTACACCCTACATAAAAGCCAACTGTCCAAATTCCAGGTTCAACAGAGGCTGAGCCAACCTTATTATGGTCATGGCACCGAAGCCTTTTCATCGGGTCCAGTCTCTGGTACAGCCAGTCCAAACACACCCACAGAAGAGCCACGCTCATCACGGTCTTTAAAGCAGCCCACCAGAAGAGTCCCTGTAGGGCAGCCTGTAGAAGAGATACCCAAGTCCCAAAGCGGGCCTCTTTCTCCACCCACGACTCCCTCCTCCCAGTGAGAGCTGAAGCCTATTTCCCAGGGAGGTCGGGTCAGGACTCTGGACAGAAGCTTCTCCTGGCTTCTTAGGCATTTCAACCCAAGGCAGGCAGTAACTGGGAGCTACCACAGGGCTCTGGGAGAAGTCTGGGAGGGAGCAGTCAGACAGCTATGTGAGCTGAAAAATGTTGGTGTGGTGGTCACTGCATTTCCCCTCTCCTCCTTCACACTGGAGAGCTATGAGATTGCCTTGGAGACCCTGGCTCCTGAGATGAGAGATGTAAGAGACCCCCCTTGTGTGGCCTCCCCCTTCCCCTGAAACCTGGGTCCAGAAACTGAGCACAGGCAGCAGCCCTGGGATCCCTTCATTGTCTTTGACAAGCACCGGAAGCCAGCAGGTGGGTAACTGGTGAAAGCAGAGGGCTACAGGGGGCCAGCGCCCTGGAGGGAGCTCAGGGTGTGTGTGGTGGGGACATAATGCTGATCCTGCATCTCCTCCTTGACTGCCTTGAGCAGCTAATCAATGAATTCGTTACCCAGTCAGCAGGAAGTCACCAGCCCCTTCCTGGGGACCCTCTCACTTGGGTTCACTCCGCATGTTTCAAAGCACTTCCTGTGCTACCTCTGGGCCCACGTTGCAGGATCAGCTCTGCCCCCAGCTCACCGAGTGACCTTGGGCAAGTCACCTTTCCTCTCTGAGTCTCAGGTTCCTTATTAAGAAACTAAAAGGATTGGACTAGGTGATCTCTTAGGGCCCTTTCAGCTCTGATATTCCATGGTTCTGTGAGCTGAGAGACTGGAGGTGGGTGGATGACAAAGCTGCCTGCCCCTTTTTTAGTGAGAAAAAGGAGAAAATGATGAGGGCATCTCGCACTGGATGGTGCCAGAAATGGGACGGCAGATTTCAGCTAAAAGTGCCCCGGTTGGTGGCAACAACCAGAGTGTGTGGCAAGGGAAATAGGGGCAGCAGAGCCTCAGCCCAGGAAGCCAGCCAGGCTTGGCCACTGTGTCCCCTCCCTGGGTCAGAAATACCCACCTTTGCCTTTACTGATGCCAGTCCAGAGCTGGGTGACAGGATGGCTGATGTCCCCCCTCCCAGCCTCTGGCCCCCAGGCTATGACAGCAGCTACTAGAGGAGTCAGAAGACTGCGGGCCTAGGTGCGGGCTGATGGGCACATGTGGTGTGTGTGCGCCTCAGACAGCAGCTGAGCAGCCTGCACCAATCTCAGAGGCACTGCAATGCAGTGGTCGGATTTTTTTTATTAGTTTTTTTTTCCTAAAACTTCTCATTTACCAGAGAAATGTGCAGCCAAATGCTTTAAAAAAGGAGCGGCCAGACTGCCTCAAAATGTGTCAACCCCCCGATTCAGAGTGCTGGCACCCACCTCTTACCCCTGCCAGTGTGTGGCCCCCTGAACCCTGCTCACGGTGAAGTCAGGAGGTCTAGGTAGAAGGAGTATGAAGTGGCTGATTTTCCCTTCCTAAAAGCTGGGACACAGACTGATTGAACGTAAACACTTGCCAGATTGGAGCACTTCTCAATTTCCCAATCCCTAGGGGTTCTGGCTTAAGGCTCCTTCACATAGAGGCAGAGATGCCTTCAGACTCAAGAAAATCTCTCTGTGTGTCTCCCTTTCTGAACGAGTTTTTTTGAGGGATGGAGGATGACAACACCCCTCCCACTTTGGGGTATCAAATACCAAATCAGTTGCAGCATTCTCAGAAGGGCATGAAATTGACCACCCTGTCTCCTTCCCTGGTAGAAGGGACCCCTCCCCTTTCCCAATGCATAGCAAACTAATTCTGCACACACACGCTACCTCTGTCCCTGTTCTTCTGGATCTTGGATTTCAATTTAAGGGAACTTTTTAGTCCAGCTCTGCTTTCCCCATTAAAAAGGTGATGAGTTCAATCAGCTGTGAAAATAAATCCAGAAGAAGGGCTGAATGGACCCAGGGGCAGACCTATCCCTGCCAGCTCAGGGCCTCCCTTCTACCAAGCAGAGGGATTCCTGGGACTCCAATTGCCGTGGAGTGACACCGGGGGCTCTCTGCTGATAGAGAGTGGCAAAAAAAAGATAGCTTAGAAGTGTGGTTGGGCCGGCAGCATTTGGCCAGTTAGCGGCATTTTAGCCTTGGAAAGGACTCTGAAAGGCCCTCGTGGAGAAGGGGAAGCTGCCCCTGCAGTCTCTGTCCTGGCTCTCAGGTGCCCGATTTGGGAACAGCAGGTGGTGAGCACAAGGTCCTATGCTCTCTCCCCATGACCTGGAGGGGTTATGAGAGCTCCGTCTGCCCTTCTCCTCTAATGTTGGGTCTCTCTTGGGCACAGATGGTTCTAGCTTAGGGGCAGCCAGGGCACAGTCGAGCCAATCTGGGTACAGCCCAGGGAGAGGTGCTGCCAGTCGGCCCATCTGTCGAGCAGGTGACAGCTGCTGACATGTAAGTTGGGGGTGAGGGGTGGGGAGCTGGGCTGGTAGGGTCAGAGTTACTACCTGCAGGACTTCTCCCCCCTGCCATTAAACCCCTTAGGTCTGGGCAGGAGGTGCCTCCAGGCCCGAGCTTGGCACAGAGGTCCTCAATGAAAACAAACTGATTCTCTGTCCAAAAATCTCTGTCCACTCTGCTTCATGTATTTCCATCAAAACACAGGCTGGAGCACATGCCCACTGCCAACTGAGGTGACAGCTCTCTCTTCCTGAAGTCAGAACAAGGGGCTGGGCTCTGAGGACAGTAAGGGGGACCTGAGTTAGCCACAAGGGGGAACATCTCAGCAAGAAAGCAGAAGGAGCTAGTGGGGCAGGACAGTGTAACATATATGAGCTGGACTTTGGTCCTGACTACGCTACCTTCTCGCTGCATGACATGGGGCAAGTTCAATAGCTTGTCAGAGTCTCAGTTTCCTCATCTGTAAGAGGGAAAGTAATACTTCATAAGGCTGCTGGGAGGATCACATGACAGTGCATATATGCCCTCAGCTAATGGTGGCTACTGCTTCTGTTACTGCTACTACCCCAGCACAGCAGGTGAGAAAGACAGGAATCGTTCCGCAGCAGCCTTCACCAAATAGCTCCCAGACTTCAATGTGCATTAAAAATCTCCTGGAAGCTTCCATAAAGTTCAGATTCCCAGGCCCAACTCCAGAGATTTCAATTTAGCAAGCTCAGTTCAGGTGCCCCAGGAGATTCTGACACGGTGGTCCATGGACCACCTTTATTTTTTTACTTTAAAAAGTTTTTAATTAAAAAAATATTTTTGTAAAGATGGGGTCTCACTATTTTGCCCAGGCTGGTCTTGAACTCCTGAGCTCAAGCAATCCTCCCACTTCAGCCTCCCAAAGTGGTGGGATTACAGGCATAAGCCACTGCACCCTGCCAGCGGATCACATTTGGAGAAGCACTTCCCCAGAGGAAAGGAGAGATGGTTCTGAGCCCATGGCTCCTGGGTGGTTGGATGCAGGCCCCTATGCTTGCAGCACGTTGCAAGCTTCCTCTCCCCCAGCTTTCCTTCTGTCTGGACTGAAGGACTCTCTAGTGCTTTGCTTCTTCTGCCACAGTATCATACTTCTGTACCCCCTTTCCCCAAGACATGTAATCATTCAGCACATGCTTATTGAGCAGCTACTGCACTCCAGACATGGTTCCAGGTGCTGGAGACAGAGCACAGGATGAGACAAAAATCCTTGTCCTCATGGACCATATAATTCGTGTATTCACTGGTTCAGTCAATACCTTGGAATGCTGACTCCTGCTGGGCACTGTGCTGGATGCTAACCTCCTGTCAGAAAAGGGCCGTGGGAGAGATAGCCCTTAGGACCACAGACCTGCCCCTGGGAACCCTCAGTTCCAAATCCCAAGCCAGAGGGCAGGGTCCAGGCAGCTGCCACTTGTCACCTACTGGGTGGCACCTACCGAGGCCACCTACTGGCTAGGCCAAGCAGAGGCAGCCTAGAAGATGGACGGCTTGGCCTTGCTCCCCAGCTCACTCATCGCCACCGCCGAGTACAAGGTCTTTCTTTTTTCTCCGACGCAGCCTTGTCCCTTTGCATGATCCTATGCCTCGTAATTACATGTGAGGATGGGCTAATCCCCCAAACACAATGGCAGGTCATCGATAACATTCCTTCATGGTTGTCCTGTGCCACTCAGCAGTCTTCGCACCGCCTGGCAGGGGGAGCTCAGCCCGTGGCCTCAATTTTTCATGCCAGTCCTGCATCCATCACCGGCCTGCCAACTCCAGTCTCTGCTCCAAGGGGGCAGGTGTTCAGAGAGAACACTCTGCAGGCGCTGGCCCTCTCCCTCCACCCCTGCAGGAGCGTTTCTAAAGCGCAAAGGGCCTTTGAAATTAATCGAATCCAATCCCCACATTTTGTTAGTGGAGTAACGGAGGCTCAGAGTGGGACTGTAATTTGCTCAAAGTTGATCACAAATCTAGCACATTTACTTCATTCTTGCATGCTTTTACTCATTAATTAGTTCACTTGTCAGACACCTTGAGAGTCCACCAGGTACCAGGGCTGTGCTAGTGACTGGACACACAGGATGACAAGCTGTGGTTCCTGACCACAAGAGGCCCACCCTCCAGTGAGAAGGCACATATGTGATCACCATGCAATGTAAAATGTATGATGATCAGTGCGGTGGGAACCGACAGGGGGTGCCAACCCGGCCCGGGAGCCAGGGGGCCCTCTAAGCAGTGTTTCTGTTGGGGGGAGAATAGGAATTACCCAAGTACATGGTATAAGAAGGGCATCCCAGGCAGAGGACACACCATGGGCAAAGACCAGGAAGTGGCAAGAGGCATGGTGATTGTGAGTTGGTGGCAGAATTGGAACCATGCCCAGATCTTCAGATCCCAGTGTTTTTCCCCTGCCTCTGCAGCCTCACTGCTTCCTAAAGATGCAGAGATTACACTCATTGATCCCCCTGCCTGGGGCAGAGCACTGTACATTCGAGGCAAAAGTTAACCCTCTAATTAGTAACAACACTCAGGGCAGCATCTGGAAGACAGAGCATCAATTAGTGAAACTTGCTGAGGCCAAGGGCTCCTCCAGAGTCTACCTGGACTATGAGAGCCCTACTGGCAGGGCCAAGTGCTACCCTTCCACCTGCTCAGGTACGTCATTAACAGAGGGACAAGGCATGGAGCTGGGTGGGTGGAAAGACCCTACATCTCCATCCTCTCTAGGTGAGTGCACATTCCCCAACTTCTCTGGGCACGTGCCAGGCTCATTAAGAGACACTGTGTGTTATGGTTGCAGATACAGGCTTTGGCATGACACAAAGCTTGGCCTCATCATTAGCCGAGCCTTTACTGCCTGGGTAGCCTTGGACAAGTCAGGTAACCTTTCTGGGCCACAGGATCACCCCCTGTAAAAGAGGGTTACTAATATCCATCTAATAATGTTGTTGAGGATTAAAAATAATGTGTATGGAATTGGTTGGCAAAGTCCCTGGCCCACAGTAAATTGTCAGTAGTAATAATGGAGAAATGACTTGGGCTTGGAAGGGGAAATGAGCTTGTTCTTTCCCAGAGGAGGGAAGCAGTAGCAGGCTGCAGTACTAACTCCGTGGAATATGCTTAGCTGTGTGAACTGTCATCAGTCACTTAACCTCTCTTGGTATCATCATGAATCCTCTGTTCTGGAAGTTTTCCTGGGATTATGGGTATGTGGGGCAAGGAAGAGCAATCAAGGTATCAGCCCAACACTGGGGAGGTCCTTTCATGGCTTCCAAGCGAATTCAAGCCACCTTCGCCCCAGGGACAGCAGGGCATTCAATTTTCTGAGGGAGAACCAAGGGATACTGAGGCCATCACTCACAGCATTAAGAAGGGCTCTGGGATCACACGTTTTATCAGCAGACATTCTAGCGTGGACATTCAGGTACCACACCGGCAGTTCAGCCTTGCTCCCAGCTCTGGTCTCTTCTCTCCAGTTTGCTGGGTGCCACCATCTGTACCCCAGCCACAACACTTCCCCAAGAAAACTCCAGAAACCTTTGCCTCCAAACTGGCTCCTCTTCCTGAATCACCTGTGTCTGTTCACAGCACCACTGTGTTTCTGTTCACTCCACTTCAAAAGTTCAGTGGTAACTTTTTAAAAAGACCTTTTATTATGAATATATCCTCAAATTTACAGAGTCACAAAAGTGAGTATAGTATGTCCCATCTGCTCATCACCCAACTTCCATTTTTAAGAACATTCTACAATCTCCCTTTACCTCTTCCACCTCACACTTTTTCTTCTGGAGTATTTTAAAGCAATTGAAGACATTATCTCCTCTGAGGCTGGCTAAGGGACCTGCACTCGAGCTGCAGGGCTGTGGGAGACCAGGCAGGAAGACCACGGGGCAACTCTGGATGCACTCACCATGCCTGGGGTGCTCTGTCTGCTGGGCTCTTAGAAGAATGGAGGCTCCTTTCTCTGTGTTTGCACTAACTTTCAGATGGGCTTGGGATCCAAGAAGTTCCTCCCCTGGATATAAGGTCAGCCAGGTTACGAAACTCCAGGATTCCACAAGCACAGTGTCCTCTGGAATCGGCAATGAGCAGCATCGGGATGTCAGCTGCCTGGCTGCACGCTCTTCTACATTCAAGCCATTGTCTCTCCTCTGCAACGCAGGTAGGGAAAGGCAGGCTCACCCACTGCCTGAACCCTGGTTTCCCCACACAGAGAATACGAATGTTGAGGAGGCAGAGGGAGGATCTTTCCATGTACAGGGAGGGAAGAAATTCCAAGGCCCTCCTTCTAGCAGTCCACAAGGCTCCCGTGAAGTCTAAGCTCACGCCTCTCATTCTGGTTCATCCTTAGCGAGGAGGAAGGTGGCTCACTGCATCCCACTTGGGTTTCCTGCACCCACGCAACAGCAAGAAGGCCCCAGTCTCCATCGCTGGCCCCATTTTATGTTTCCAATCAACTTCATTGAAGATACTCATTTTAAGTATGCAGTTTGATGAATTCTGTTAAGTGTATACGTACTTTATCACCACCCCAATCAAGATACAGCATATTTCCATCGCTTCAAAGCATTTCCTGTGCCTCTTTGCACTCAGCCCCCATCATCCCCAGCCCCAGGTAACCTCCGATTTGGTTCATCGTCAAGTTTACTTGTTTGAAAGGCTTATATGAATGGAATCATTACAGGATGCACTCTTCTGGGATGGCTCCTTTCACTCAGCATAATTATTTTTTGTTTTTTTTTGTTTTTTTGAGACAGAGTCTCACTCTGTCACCCAGGCTGGAGTGCAATGATGTGATCTTGGCTTACTAAAACCTCTGCCTTCTGGGTTCAAGTGATTCTACTGCCTCAGTATCCTGAGTAGCTGGGATTACAGGCACCCACCACCACGCCCAGCTAATTTTTGCACTTTTATTAAAGACAAGGTTTCACTGGTCTCAAACTCTGGACCTCAGGTGATCTGCCTGCCTCAGCCTCCCAAAGTGCTGGGGTTACAGGCTAGAGCCACTGCACCCAGACTTCTCAGCATAATTATTCCAAGATTCATTCATGTTGTTACAGGTAAGAGGAGTTCATTCTTTTTATTACTGAATGTAGTATGCCATTCAATGGTGTGCCTATTTAAAGTTTTTCATTTCAATTTAAAGTAATTTATTTATGTATATTCTGCTCTTATTCTTCCTACAGTCTTCTGCTCTAAGAAGCTCTGCTGCATTCTAAAGGGGTAATGAACTTGTTCCTGGGATGAAAGTAATGAGGAGGAAAAGGGCAACCACCACCACAACAGGACAGTATTTGCTGTCACCTCTTGCGTAAAGCAAAGTCAGAGGTACTTAGGTATGTCTTGTTTACGGAGAGGATGAACCAAATAACTTCTTATACTCCTTCTTAGTTTTCCGATTCCCTTTCAGTGACATTCATCAAAAAATGATGAGCACTTACTAAGTCCTGAGCTAAGTACCTATGACAAGGCGCCTGACCTCAAGGCCCTTGTCAGGGAGGCAGGCAGATGAATACGTGATGCCTGGTGTTCCTTCTGGACCAAGGCAACAGAGGGAAAAGTCTGTCTGGAGCTCTGCCTCGTGGGCCTTCAGATAGTCTGTAGCCGGCAAGATAAAGCTACTTTGAAAGTCCTCAGCTGTGACCCCCTGCAAGGCCAGAAGAGTAGGGGCACTACTTCATGAATTACAGGTCTCTTTCTACACCTCCCCATCTTCTGTACACCAGGATCTCTCAGGAGGGCCTCCCTGCACCTCTCCCTCCTCCCCACGTGCTCTTCTCTGCCTCCCCCGCATCCGTCTCTCGCTCCCCTCACTCATTTGTTCCTTGTCCACATTTCCACATTCATTGGTCATCAGTGCAACGTTTACACTTGTTTTGTTGTTTATTAAACGGAATTTTGTGATCATGATTTCTAATTTAAGAAGCAGATAAATGGCCACAAATTTATTTCCTTAAAAAGCTAACTAAAATAAGTTAGTTTTGTAAGCAGCTCTCATTAGGAAAAAAGGATTATCCAGTCCCTTGTCCTCACGATGCCAAACAATTAATTTCACTTAAATTTCCCCAGTGATCTGACAGCTTGACTGGCTGTTTCACTGGAATCTAGATCCAGCCTGCTGGTGAAAATGGTAGCATGCTCTTCCCTCAGAGAAGATTCCCGTCCAGGAAATCGGGACAGACCAACGTCCCACAGAGCAAACCTGGAATGCGGAGGGCCCAGAATTCTGCATCTTCTTTTTTTTTGAGACAGATTCTCACTCCGTCGCTTGGGCTGGAGTGCAGTGGCACAATCCTGTCTCACTGCAACCTCCGCCTCTCGGGTTCAAGTGATTCTCCTGCCTCAGCCTCCCGAGTACCTGGGATTACAGGTGCCCGCCACTTTGCCCAGCTAATTTTTTTGTAGAGACGGGGTTTCACCATGTTGGCCAGGCTTGTCTCAAACTCCTGACCTCGTGATTCACCCACCTCAGCCTCACAAAGTGCCAGGATTACAGGCATGAGCCACCGCGCCCGGCCCCAAATTCTGCATCTTCTTTAGGCCCCAAACATAATGTACAGAGAGCAGAGGGTTTGAAGGCTGAATACTGGGGATGCTGGGGTACGGCAGGAGAAGAGAACAGTCTCTCCATGATAAATACCTACCATTTCAGAGGTGTGCCACAGACACAGCCCAAAGTGAATGACTCTATCGGTCTATTGAGACGCTCCAGGATCAATGTGCTTACCATGGTGACTCAGAGTGCCCGGCCCCCAATCCTCTTATTAAATTCACTGTCTGAAAGACCTGGAAGGCCGGGCATGGTGGCTCATGCCTGTAATCCCAGCACTTTAGGAGGCCGAGGCAGGTGGATCACCTGAGGTTAGGAGTTCGAGACCAGCCTGGCCAACGTGGCAAAACCCTGTGTCTCTATTTAAAATACAAAAATTAGCTGGGTGTGATGGCAGGTGCCTGTAATCCCAGGTACTCAGGAGGCTGAGGCAGGAGAATCACCTGAACTCAAGATGTGGAGGTTGTAGCGAGACAAGATCAAACCACTGCACTCTAGCCTGGGCGACAGAGTAAGACTCTGTCTCAAAAAAACAAAACATACAAAGAAATAAACAAAAACCCAGAAGACTGTCATTATGTTCTCCTCCCCATATAGAGGATTTCTCTCTATTTGTCCTAGAGTCTTTAAACCTTGTGAATCTTACAGTAATTTGACAGGTGACAGAGAACTGAGAAGTCAGATGGGGAAACGACTGAACCCAAAGGAAAACAATATTAGAGAGCCACTACCACACCTAGGGCTGGAAGGAAAAAAGGAGGAGGTGGTATTCACAGGACCCAGAATCTGGGGCCTTCTATTAAAAACTAGATCCGTAGAGGAAACACAACTACTGCCGGAAAGGCCACTTGAGGCAAAGAGAGAAAGGGATTCTCCCCCACTCCTGCCCTCCAGTATCTACCAACGCCTACCTGTGGCTGAACCTACCCAGAATCCAGTTGTCAAGGAAGCTCGGGAAATGTAGTTTGCCAAGCAGAGGAAAGGATCTAAGGACAAACAGGCAAGTGAGCAGCCGAGCGAGTGAGTGAGTGAGTGAGTGAGTGAGCGAGAGAGAGAGAGAGAGAGAGAGAGAGAGAGAGAGAGAGAGAGAGAGTGAGGGAGAGAGAGTGTGTGTGTGTGTGTGTGTCTTCCTGTGTGGATGTTATCAGAAAGAGACGTGGATATTTTATAGTGGTCATTTTAAACAAACCCCATTGCTATGTGTAACAGTGAAGCTTACATCAATCAGTAAATCTTCAGATAGTCTATAGCCGGCAAGACAAAGCTACGAAGTCAATACCTAAGTCCCATGAGAGTAACGGACGGAGCCCACAGTAGGCTTCTCGGGTATTTTCAGGCAATCCTCCCTCTCAGCACCATCGAAGCCTATGTAGCAGCTCAACGGCACACAAACAAATGGAGAAGGACATTTTGGTGGGAACAGAACAGAGGCAGAAGAGCTGTAGCCCCCCGAGTATAAACTCATTGACCATATTGGCGGGCTCCCACACTCTAGTCACAGACACGTGGGGACACGGGCTCACTCATCTCTCATGCGCTCATCCACATCCTTGGTATACTCAGACACACTCAGATAAACTGGTTAAGACACATGTCTGCTTCAAGTCTTCTTTTTTCATTATGGTCTAAACCTCTGAGGTGTGATGTAGGAGATAAATAGAACAGTACATGTGCAAGTGCTTTATAAAGTTGATAGCACATTACTCAAATAAATGCAAAAACACAATCGGGCCGGGCGCGGTGGCTCACGCCTGTAATCCCAGCACTTTGGGAGGCCGAGGCGGGTGGATCGCGAGGTCAAGAGATCAAGACCATCCTGGTCAACATGGTGAAACCCCGTCTCTACTAAAAATACAAAAAATTAGCTGGGCATGGTGGCGCATGCCTTTAATCCCAGCTACTCAGGAGGCTGAGGCAGGAGAATTGCCTGAACCCAGGAGGCGGAGGTTGCGGTGAGCCGAGATCGCGCCATTGCACTCCAGCCTGGGTAACAGGAGCGAAACTCCGTCTCAAAAAAAAAAAAAAAAAAATACAATCGGGATTACACTTTCGTTATGTAGTTTGTTAAGAGTGAAAACTGCCAGTGAAGGTTATAGGTAGAATTACTGTAAGGTCCACAGGGTTTAGAGACTTGGGCAAATAGCTAGAAATCCTTTATTTAGGTAGGAGAACATAATGACAATACTCATTTATCAAGTGCTTACTACATGCCAGACCTGTGCTAGCCATTTTATGTGCATTATCCTTCTTAGGAGAATAATATCTCCTTGCCTTGAAGTATTTCTTAAAGGCAGGTGTTACTCTGTCCATTTTCCAGAGGACATGCAGGTAAGTTGCATAAGAGCTCATGGCCACCAAGGGACAGAGCTGGGATTTGGGCTTGAATCTGCCTGACTCCAAGCCCCACCCACCACTGCATAAGGCATCTCCTCAAAGACAGGGCATCAAGGCACTGACCAGTGGCCCCTGGGCAGCTCGATGACCTTTGTGTTGAAGCCACATGTATTGCTTGAAGTAGAAGCCGAAGGAGGCTTGTTAAATCAGTTAGAAATGATTGGCTGAGTAGGGGAATCTTGTAGTAATCTTGTAGTAATCAGGATCTGTCTGTCTCTCGTTTATGTCAAGTCTTCAGGAATTTGGGGACCTGCTGATGTTTCTGAAAGTCTAGGGTAGAGCTAATAAATTCAGCATGCATTAACTCCACACAAGCCATGAAAATGTCACTGAGGCTAAGCAGCTAATAACGCAGAGTGAGATATTGTGAGTCACATAACTAGGCAAAGTCTTTGCATCTCTTTACATCTTGCATTAAACTGTGCACTAAAATATTGTTTAGAAATACTAAATAACGTTTAATTCTTATCTTTAGTGCAGGCACGGTGGCTCACACCTGTAATCCCAGCACTTTGGGAGGCTGAGGGAGGAGGATCACTTGAGTTCAGGTGATTGAGACCAACCTGGGCAACATAGCAAGAACTTGTCTCTACAAAAAAATAGTTTAGGCTGGGCATGGTGGCTCACGCCTGTAATCCCAGCACTCTGGGAGGCTGAGGAGGGTGGATCATGAGGTTGGGAGTTCAAAACCAGCCTGGCCAACACAGTGAAACCTCGTCTCTACTAAAAATACAAAAAATTAGCCAGGTGTGGTAGCGGACACCTGTAATTCCAGCTACTCAGAAAGCTGAGGCAGGAGAATCACTTGAACCTGGGAGGTGGAGGTTGCAGTGAGCCGAGATCATGCCATTCCACTCCAGCCCAGGCAACAGTGCAAGACTATGTCTCAAAAAAAAAAAAATTAAAAATTAACTGGGCCTGGTGGTAGACGCCTGTGGTCCCAGCTACTCAGAGACTGATGTGGGAGGATCACTTGAGCCCAGGAGGTCAACGCTGCAGTGAGACATGATCACGCCACTGAACTCCAGCCTGGGTGACAGAGTGGGACCTTTTCTCAAAAAAAAAAAAAGAAAAAAAAAAAAAAACCCCACCCCAAAATTCTTATCTTTAATAGATTTCAAGACCATAGTTGAGTAGAAAGACAGACATGAACCACGTCTCTCACTCAGTCAACCCACCTAGGAGCCTGGCCTTTCAGATCTGGGAATAACTGAGGTACTGCCACGTGCCTGGAGAGAGCTTATCATTGTTGGTGTGGAAGCAAAGGGCCTGATGAGTACAAAGCTTACAGGTCCAGATCCACTGAACGACGGTGTCACCCACGCCACGACATTCATTAGCACAGCTGTACTCACTGACACATGCCAGCACTCGTGAGGAAGGAGGGCTTGTGGCAACCCAAGAGGGAGAAGGACTCAGAGAACACCGCGAATGCTATGAGCCAGGGGTCCTAAAAGAGGCGTTTTCAGTGTTAAGAGCCATGCCGGAATGTTAGAATTTACCCTCTCTGCCGTTTGTGAGATCCTATGAATGACCCGGCCTCACAGGAGCACTGGAAGCAGATGGAGAAGGAACGGAGAAGATACTGTTATTCCAGAAGCTCAGGAACCCAGGCCAAGACAGCATAGGATTGCAGGGTCACAGAGAAGTGGGAGCACCGGGCACTTAACCCTTTAACCCCTGCATTGCTGAATTTCCTTTGGCTCCCAGGGAACTACTGGCTGAAAACTGTGTTGGGGATCCTTAAGTTCCAAGGAGCGGAAGAGCCACAGAATCCCCTAACCCCTGTTAGCTCTCCCTGGGAACTCATATTCTTCCTTCAGTCATTAAATGTATAGAAAAATGAAGGGGAAGGGGGAAGAAGAGCACAGCTCCATTGGGCGCTCAATCAAGATTAATGAAGTTCTCGCCAGGATTAATTACTGCACTCCCTGGGAGCTGTGAGCATAACGTGGGCATGACCATTTGTAATGGCCAAGTCTGGTTGGAACAACATGGGTGGGCGAGATGGGTGACTTAGCCCTCTCCACACCTGATGTTTGAAAGCAGCTGTCAAGGGCACAGCATGAAAGGAAGGTACCCCTGACAGTCTTGGGTCACTGCTCTGTATTAAAATTCATCTTTAATTTGTCCCAGTCTGTTTTGATAAATATAGACTCTGACTAATCATACACAGCCATCGGTATCATTGATAAAACAAGGGGAACAACTGACTCAAAGACCTGTGGATGGGGCTGGATCCTAGACGTTCACCACCCCAAGGCCATCCCGTGATCTCTGCCGGGTCAGCTGGGCCGGAGTCTGTTCACCTGGTCAGGGTTGATACAGAGGCCAAAGAACCAATCCCTTGTGATCAGCAGCCCATCTCTCCCAGCAGTGGTCAGCTGACCTAACGAAGCAGTCAGACCAGCAAAACTCTCATCACCTGCACAAGCCTTCAACCCAGGTGAGGGGCAAGAAGGCGGAGCCCCTCCTTTTAGAAAAAGTCACAATCAGCCTTTCCCACCTTTGAAAAAAGAACTCAAAGAGGACTGGGGAAAGCATGAGAACCAGAGGCAGCCCCTGATGTGTGAAGGTCTTGGAGCTCCAGCTAGAGGGAAGTGCTGCCACTCCTGCCTGCCTGGGACAAGCTCACGGCTGCGGAGGCCAGTCCCCAGCACAGCACCAGGGCCATGGGTGGCCAGGTGTGCACAGGCCAAGGCGGAGAGACCCACTTTTAGCGAGGAACGTTAGGTCGTCAAGATCGACCCTCCTACTGAGGAAAAAAGCTTGATGAAATGCCAACAAAAAGCACCTAAACAGCGTAAAAGACAAGATAGTGAGGAAATGCTGGGCCCAAATCTAGAAGACAACAAAAACTCAGAGCTGGAAGCCGCTTTTGCCGGAGGGCATTTGTCCATCAGGAGGAAACTGCTGAGAAATTCAGCTTGGCAGGGCTGCACTTTCAGCAGCCTCCCAGGGCTAGAGAAATGAAAGTGAATGTCCAGGGTCCACCAAGCTTTAGAGTCAACCCCAAAGGGGCTCATCCCTTACATGCGTTCTAAGCTGACTTCACTCTCTGGCTATGAAAACTTAAGCCCTGAATTTGAATTAAAGTGCCCTGACCTAGGAGTGCCCCCCAGGCACACTGCAAAAGCAATCAAAGATTCTCTCTGAATGAAAGA
Source organism: Sapajus apella (assembly GCF_009761245.1). Lineage (NCBI taxonomy): Eukaryota > Metazoa > Chordata > Mammalia > Primates > Cebidae > Sapajus > Sapajus apella. The sequence continues at coordinate 6,257,480 of NW_022436962.1, forward strand.
GAGAATAATAATTTAAAGGAAAGAGAAAAATTTCTCTCTGGGGGAAGATCGTAAATGATTTGTCAAGAATAGTGCTTAGCACATAATTAAAGGAACTCAGGCACACAAGGAAACAAGACACCTTGAGAACCAACTGGCAGGAACAACAGATAACAGAAACAGACCCACAGGGACTCCAGATAGAGGAATGGCAGATAGTGATTACAAAACAACTATGTTTTCAGTGTCACGTAAACAAAAAGCCAACATCGAAAATTTCAGCAAGGAGTCAGAAACTATAAAACGTGCCATATAATACTTTGAAAACAATAAAATATAAAGCTTATAATTGATAAATGCAGTGTTATGGACTGAATGTGTCACCCTAAAATTCATATGCTGAAATTCGTTAACACCCAACATGATGGTATTTGGAAGTGGGAACTTTGAGAGAGAATTAGATTTAGATGAGGCCATGAAATGGGGGCCCTCTGCCATGGGAAGAGGATTAAGCCAGAAGGCAGATATCTACATGCCAGGAAGAGGGCCCTCACCCAGAACCAAATCTGCCAGCACCTCGATCTTGGACTTCCAGTCTCCAGAAATGTGAGAAATAAATGTCTGTTGTTTAAGCCCCCTAGTCTATGACATTTCATTTTGGCGGCTGGTGCAGACTTAGACGGTAAGATTGTATGTTATTGTATTTACATACAATAAGTGAAAATACAAGTTCAATGAACAGAAATAACCTCGAGTTCAACACAGCTGAAGACAACATTAATGAACTGGAAGAGAGATCAGAAGAAATGATCCAGAACACAGTGGTAAAAACTTGGTAGAAGCAGAATAAAGGGTAAAAGAGGGTGAGAAGAAAACAGACATTTCACTGGAATTACAGGTGGGAAATGAGAGAGAGAGAGAGAGAGAGAGAGACAGAGACAGGAGCTAAGGCAACACTTGAGGAGAGAAGGGCAGAAGACGATACCCAGAGCTGATAAAAGACATCAATCCACAGATTCAAGAAGCCAAACAAATCCCAAGCAGCAAAAAATTTTAAAAAATAAAAAAATTCACGTCTAGACATGTCGTAGGAAAACTGCAAAAAACTAAAGAAAAATCTTAAAAATGTAGAGCCAAAATAACCAAACTAGCAGCTGGGAGGGCAATACAGGCTCCAGCTGTCTCACAACATCCAAACGTTTGCTAATATGTAAACTGAATGAAGACATTTTTCACTTCTTGCCCAGAAATCTGGGCTTATGGATGGTGTATGGAGAGTTACAAGAAAATTTTAAAGATGGAAAACAGAAGAAAATAACATACTAGCCATCCCCCAAGTGTAGATGGCAGGCTTGGGTTTACTGAATATTTTAATAAATCATCTGAAAAGGGGAAAGTGTCTAAACTATAAGTACCATTAAGTTTTCTAGAATAAACAGCAAGAACCTGTGTGGCGGGTCAGCTTCAGTGTTGGAACATGTGAGTTAAAAGGTAAGTAAAAATGGAGGAAACAATATAATAAAATGAGGGGCCTGGAACCTCAGTTACATTGCAGGAAAGAATCAGCAATTCACGTCTAAATCAGGCCCAAACAAACCAAAAACCCATCAATGTTTTGTCGCCATATGGATGTTTCCGTGTCACAAAGGTCGATGCTCACCCACATCCTTAGGTGGGGGTCCCAACGGCTCCAGTTGAAGGGACACATTACCCAAGGAACAAGGCGATGGTTACCTTGGGGTGACCTCCAGGAAGACACGCCCACACGCCCAGCTCCTTTCCTTGCTCTGAACAGCCCCAGCTGCTGGCACATCCCTTGCAGATTTACTACTCTGTTCCCATGGCTGTCTCCAGCCACCTCTAGTTTCTTAGCCTTTAATGCATCTTCTACATCTTACAAGATTTATCTGAGGCAGGGAGATTTATTTAGCACATTTATGCTCAACAGAGAGGACAATTCCTCATAGAGTTCTGATCTCATTTGCCGTTAGAAGCCTGAATGAGTTTGCCTGGCTGATGGGCAGTGAGAGTTGGCTGGTTCTGGATAGGAGTGAATATGTGCACGTGCCGTTACATACATGTGATATTTGTAACACATGAAGGCTGTGTGGCAGGTCGATGTATTTTTTTTTGATGTGTGAGTATCCTTGTGTACGTGTGTGAATTTCTGAACATGATAGCACAGGTGTATTTATTTTATTTTTTGAGACAGAGTCTCACTCTGTCACCCAGGCTGGAGTGCAGTGGCGTGATCTTGGCTCACTGCAACCTCTGCCTCCCAGGTTCAAGCAATTCTCATGCCTCAGCCTCCCGAGTAGCTGGGATTACAGGCATTACCACCACACGCAGCTAATTTTGGTATTTTTAGTAGGGATTTCACCATATTGACCAGGCTGGTCTGGAACTCCTGATCTCAGGTGATCTGCCCACCTCAGCCTCCCAAAGTGCTGGGATTACAGGTGTGAGCCATCGCTCCTGGCCTACGTGTTTTTAATTATGCATATACTCCAGTGTTAGCATGGTCCATTTAAGCATATGAACATCTGTGTGGAAAGATGTGAGTCTGTGTAACATGATGTGATATGTATACATGTGTGAATACAGAAATATGAGCTTTGACAAATGGCTGCAAGTACTTAGTGTGATTATTCGGGCTCAATCACTCATCCATATCTGTATGACTGATGGGAGTATGATCTGTTATCAGCCTGAGGATTCTTTTTCAATGGTAAACCAAATCACTTCTCAGCTTAAAATTTTCCAAGGACTCCCATTGCACTTGGTATGAAACTCCAACTGTTTAATCTGACCTTGACAGTCTGGACCTGTCACCTCACTGGCTGCAGCTCTGCTCTCTCACCTTCACATACTGCCCTGGTCACATTGGCCTCCCACATCCCCTCCATGCATCCTTAGACTGGCTGGTCCCCTCCCACATGGCCCAGCATGCCCTGCCTCGGGCATTTCACACCAATCTCAGTGTCTCCTCTTCATGAGAGGTCACTCATGATCTCAGCCTGCTTCACTTCCTTCAGAGCACTTTCTACCATCTGAAACTATCTTGTTCAGAACTTACTTTATTGTCTGTCCATACCTCTCAAGAAAATGTCAGGTGCCCAAAGAGAGCCATGGCCTTCTTTACTATGGCTTTATCACCCACCCATGGACAGTGCTGGGTGCCCACGAGGGCCCAGGAGTAGCTGTTGAATGAGAACTGTATATGTGCAACCATATGATGTCCACATATGTGCAATATGATGTCTACTAAGGAAGAATAAGATGCAGTGAATACTGAGCATGTTGGGCATATGAATCAGAATGAGTCTGTGTGACCATATATTTAATGTGCAGTCATTCATTCAACAAATTACTTAGAACTAAGTGTGTGCCAAACACACTAATAGGCCCTGCTCTCATTGAGCTTACAGTCTTGTGGGAGAGACATACACTAAATTATTATACACACACACACACACACACACACACACACACACACACAAAATCAAAAAATATGTGAAGACTATGAATGCAAAGCATAGAAAGCCATGAGAGTATCTGACCAGGGGATGTGGTTGAGCTGGGCACTCAGAAAAGGCTTTCCCAACGGGCTGGAGTCATTCTGAGGGCTGCAGTGACTCAGAGAAAGGCTGGCTTTGCAGTTTCTAACCCACATGTGGATATATGCACTTGCAAAAGTCATCACTAGAGCTCCTTGGACACCAAGCAGGAAGAATCCCAGTCTTCAAGGATGGTACATACTCATTCACTGATACACAAATGGATGTCTTGCATAAGCTGCTGGCTGGTCCCCTTTCACCTTACCCCATTTCCTCTAACCAGTCTTAGCAGCCAGGCTAATAAACCTGAAACAATGTCTAGAGGACCGAATTAAAGCTCTCCAGCTTAGGGGTCAAGCCACCTGTCAGCTGACCCTAGCTTGAATAGCAATCATTTCTAACCTCTCTTGAGCATTTGCCATGTGTTAGGTGCGTTACACTGTGCCAAACACTTTGCGTCTTTCCATTTAATCCTCACAGCCAGTTTAGGCAGGCATTACTATGTCTATTTTACAGATGAGAAACTGCCAACTTGTCCCTCTGGTCATCACAGTAATTGGCAAGCCAGGTTCAGTCTCAACCCTGCTCACTTCAAAGGCCAGTCTCACCAAGGCCACTGCCTTTTCCACGCCTGCAGCCAGCTGGATGTCTCACTGTTGCTCCAGCCCAGGGTACTCAGGCTGTGGTCCCAGCTACAGAATGCCCACTTTCCTCCCTTCCCCCAACCCAATTCAGAGTCTGCTCAAGTCCCACTTCCCACATTCAACCACATTGATTGAGCCAGGTGCCCTCCGGGAAGTTGGGGACAGGGAGATGGATGAGACGCCGTCCTGGCCTGGAGGAGCCCATGGAGCAGAGAATCCTTCCCAAAGCCAGCTCTTAGCTCAACACCATCCTATCCCACCCCGTCTGAACTCCTCTACTCAGCTTACGAACCTTCTCCCCATCCATGGGTGTCTGTCTGTCTCTGCTTACAACACCTAGCACACAGACCCTCGATCAATTCATACTGATTCCATTCCTCTTTACCTTTCTGCTGAAGCTCCTGCTTAAACAATTGGGACAAATCTTGCATTTCACATCAAACCAGGCTCAGCTTTTTGGATATAATAGTGCTGATCAAAACAGAAGCTTTTCCCAGGCTAGCATTTTGGCTTTAATAATAGAAGGCTATACCGAAAGCAAATTCATGATATTGCTAACAGCTCCTCCTCACTCCCTGGACTTGAACACCAGCCATGACAGGTATAAAAAAGTAAGTTCAGCTCTAAATTTCACAAACATAATACTGAGTGAGAAAAAGAAAGTTAAAGAACATAGACTGGCCGGACGTGGTGGCTCTCGCCTGGAATCCCAGCATTTTGGGAGGCCGAGGTGGGCAGATCATGAAATCAAGAGATCGAGACCATCCTGGCCAATGTAGTGAAACCCCATCTCTACTAAAAAAATACAAAACTTAGCTGGGCGTGGTGGCGCATGCCCGTAGTCCCAGCTACCAGGAGGCTGAAGCAGGAGCAGTTGAACCCAGGAGGCAGAGGGTGGTTGTAGTGAGCAGAGATCATGCCACTGCACTCCAGCCTAGTGACAGTGTAAGACTCTGTCTCAAAAAATATATATATATGTAGACTATAAAATACTGCTTATGTAAAAGCTTTGCTATGGTTTGGCTCTGTGTCCCCACCCAAATCTCATGTCTAATTGTAATCCTCACATGTTAAAGGAGAGGCCTGGTGAGAGGTGTTTGAATCACGGGGGCAGACTTGCCGTTCTCATGGTAGAGTTCTCACAAGATCTGGTTGTTTGAAAGGTGTAGCACTTTCGCCTTCTCTCTCTCTCTCATGCTCCAGCCATGTGAATACAGTGCCTGCTTCTCCTTCACATTCCACCATGATTGTAGGTTTCCTGAGGCCTCCCAGTCATGCCTACTGTACAGCCTATGGATCTGTGAGGTGATCAAACTTCTTTTCTTCATAAATTACCCAGTCTCACATAGTTCTTTATAGCAGTGTGAGAACAGACAAATACAGGTTTTAAATGCATATGTGGCAGATTCTCATCTCCCATCCCACACATTCTTCTGATAATGTGACTCTGATGTTGAGATAGAGGGTCTATGTACCCTCTCCTTGAAATTCGATGTATTTTGTTACTGCTTTGACCAGTAAGTCATGGCAGAAGTTATACTACGTGACTAAGGCTACATAATGAAAATGTAATGAATTTCCACCTTGTTCTCTTAGGCACTTATTCTCGGAGCCCAGCCACCATACTGTGAGGAAGCTCAAGAAGCCTATGGAGGGCTCCATATGGAAAGGAACAGAAAGCCCTGGCCCACAGCCCCCACTGAATTCCCAGCTGACAGACAGCCCCAACTTGCCATGTGAATGAGCTATGTTGAAAGCAGATCCTCCAGGGACCCCAAGGAAACTGATACCATGTGGAGCAGAGATGAACGATCCCTGCTGATCCCTGCTCCAATTGCAGATTTCTGAGCAAAGTAAATGATTGTTTTTGTTTTAGGCCACTAATTTGAGATGGTTTATTATGAGGTGATTCATCAGACATTATCAGGTAAACCCAACACTAGACAACAATTTATGAAATATGAAAGCAAAATCATCTTGGGTGCTTCTGAGGAAGCGGGTAAGGAACAAAATCTCCAAGAGGGATTTTAGTTCTACCTGTGATGGCTTACATACATACCTACATTTTTATAAGGAAGAATGTGTATATATATTATTTGTGTTGTTCTTAACTATCTAGGAAAACAGACTGACCAACATTAATATTTACTAATTCTGTGAAAATGGTTGCTTTGGCCAGGTGTGGTGGCTCATGCCTGTAATCCTAGTGCTTTGAGAAGCCAAGGTGGGCAAATCACTTGAGGTCAGGAGTTCAAGATCAGCCTGGCCAATGTGGCAAAATTCTGTCTGTACTAAAAATACAAAAATTAGCCAGGTGTGGTGGCAGGCACCTGTGATCCCAGCTACTTGGGAGGCTGAGGCACAAGAATCATTTGAACATGGGAGGCAGAGATTGCAGTAAGCCGAGATCATGCCACTGCACTCCAGCCTGAGTGACAGAGCAAGACTCTGTTTCAAAAGAAAAACATAAAATAAAATAAATTGGATGCCTGTTGTACTTTTCTGCTCTGTTACCGTTCTAAGTTTTGTTGTAAAATACGGCACTGCAGAGATTCCCTGATTGAAGTAAACCCAGACTGAGTGTCTCTGATTCAGAGACTGTCTGTTTTCTTTCAACATCTCTCCAAGTCTCCACCTCTTCTTTCATCTTTTCGTTCCAAAGCTCACCCAGTACCCCTCCCTCTCTGAGATCCTGTTTTCATACAGCTCCCTTAATGTTCACGTCACTCCCTGAAATCTGTATTCAGTCTCTTTCTCTGGGGCTTTCCCCCCTCCCTATAGGGCTCAGGAAGGACTATCCTTTGTCCTTTACAAGGTCAGTCCCTTCACTGTAAAGTGAAGTCTGTCCTGCCTCCGCTAGGATCATGCTCGCCAACCGTCCCCAAGCTTCCTTCTACCTTCAACTTACTTTGCCTCTCCTGCCTACAGATAAGCTCAGGTTTATACCATTTATAAATTAAAACACACATGATCTTCAGCTAACCAAATGTATCTCTTCTTCCTGATACAGATGCGTGGCTGTTCCCTGCTGCCACGTTCAGAGTCTCCACTCCCCCACAACTACTGACCCAACGCCCTACATTCTGACACATTGCCCTACATTCTGACCCTGGCCCTTCTTAACCAATGAAACCGCTTTCACAGAGGTCCCCAGTGGCCTCTGAAATGCCGGTTCTCAGGGACACTTCTGCCCCTGCCTAGCTTGGCCATGCAGGCATTTGCCAAGGACCACACCCCTTCTGCTCTCTCTCCCTTGCTCTGGGGTGATGCCTATCTCTTGCTGCCCTCCTACGGCTCCTTCCTTCAGCTCAGCTTCTCCTCAGCTGCTGAGTAGGAGACGCTGGTCCTACTGGTGTCAGCAACCCCCAGGGCTCTCTGCCCACTCTCTTCTCTGTCTCCCTCCTGTTCTCCTCCTATGGCTGCCTTGACAGGGAAGGCGCCTTCTCTTCTCCTAGGGCCTGGGCCTCCCCTGAGCACCAGCAGCCCCCACCCCCCACTTATGGGTAATTATCCAAAGGTACCTCAAACTCCCCATATCCAAACTAAACTCATTATTTCCCTCAAATCAAGTCTAGTCTCGCTCCTGTATTTCCCCTCCCAGCTCCAGGCACCATCGTTGACTCAGTTGTCTGGCTTGGAGGCTGAGAAATCATCACAGTTTCTTTTTGCTTTATCTCCCACTTATAATTGGTTAGCAAGTTTGGTGCATGACTCTTCCTAATTAGCTCTCAAATGCAGACTTCATCTCCCAGAGGTCCGGGCCCTCATCATTTCTCACCTAGATTCCACAATTATTTCTTAACTCTTTCCCCCGCCATCTGCGCCACTCCCCTTCAAACCAGAAGTCACATGTCCGCCAGACTGAACCTCCTAAAAGGCACATCTGGTCACATCACATCCCTGCTTAATATCCTTCAATGGAAAAAAATCCAAACTCCTTAGCCCAGCATTCAAGGCCCTTCATGGTCTGGCCTCCGCCCTCCACCCTCCTTTCTAGTTTCAACCCCTCCCAGGCCCTCACTCAGATTCCAGGCTTCCTTAAGCCCTCAGTGCTGCGCCATACCTTTCTACTGTTATCCACGTTACTTTCTCTGCCTAGAATGCCCTCTATTCATCAAATCACCTCTACTCCTCCTTCAAAACATCTATCAAAGGTCATCTCCTCTGGAAGTCCACTGGTCCTTAGCATGACCAGTGTTCCATCCTCCTGAATGCCATGTCACTGTACTGAACTAATAGTTTCATGTCACTTCCCCAGGATATGCACTCTCTGAAAGGAGGGGTCATAGCTATTTGTTTCTATATCCCAGAGCCCAGCACAGGCCTGCACTTAGTTGGGACTCCATACATTTTGCCTAAATATGGAGATGCCTAAAATCAAACATGAAAATTCAGAGTATTCAAATTAATATAGGCCATGATGTAGTTGGTGCTGAAATAGGGAACTAGAACATACCAGTTTCTGCCCCAAGGAGCCATAGCAAATTGAACCTACCTATGGAATCTTTGTGACTAATTCTTTCTCTCATACATAGAACCTTTTGGTGATTAAATTTGCCACTGTTGGCCAGGCGTGGTGGCTCACACCTGTAATGCCAGCACTTTGGGAGTCCAAGGCAGGAGGATGGCTTGAGCCCAAGCAGATGGGGCTGAAGTGAGCTATGATCACACCCACTGCACTCCAGCCTGGGCAGCAAAGTGAGACCCTGTCTCAAAAAAATCCACAACATCATCACTGTTATAAAAAATGGGGCAAGAAGATGGGAAGGGAATGAGAAGGTGCCCAAGGAGAGAGAGTTACCCCAAATCCTACTTAACCACGCAACTGGCATTATTCCCACTCATTCCCAGCTTCTTCCTTGCCCGTCTCTGCTTTTCTCCATCTAAAAACATTCCCAGAGAGTTGAAGCCCTTGCCCCTGTCAAACACCTGTGGGGCTGTCCAACAAGCAAATTCCTGAAGACAAAGGGACATGCAGAGTGGTGGCGTGATCCTATCATTCCAGAGCTTGCATGTGGATTTCCATAAACCCCACTGTCTATTGTAGGCCCTGGGAAAATAGGGCTGGGCTAAGCTGGCAGGTGATTTGAGAAGCAAGTGAAGAATCCTTGACAAAAACAGTTTCCCCATCACTGCTGCTGCCTGAGGCCACCGTGATGCTTCTGATATGGGTCTCTGTCCAAGCCCTCCCTCAAATGCAGTCCAGCTCATGCCTCAGTGAGGTGTTAGATCATTCTGAATGGCCAGATCCTCCCATCCCTGGCCCCATGCTGACTCCTGGTCTCACCTGGATCAAGCCACACCCCCTCCTCCTGCCCCCAGCCATAGCCAAGCCATCGGAAGCTCACCTTCCCACAACCCTCTCACCCTCCTGGAAGCCACCCTTCCCACTGCCCTCCCTGAAAGCTGCACAAGGGATCCTCTCTCCAACCAAACAACCCCAGAGGTGAGAGGGAAAGTTAGAGGGAGAAGCCCTGGGGTCGGAGCCCAGGAAATGAAAAGTGAGAGCCAGCAGCTGCAGAGAATCCTCCACCTCCCCACTGATGTCTCGTCTTATTTAACTGGAGAAATCCCCAGGGCAGGGTCCTTAATTTCTCCCACTATGGTGCCTGCTGGCAGCAGGGAGCACTCGGGAAATGTTAAGTGAAACCTCTAAGAGGCTCCCCACTGAAAGCCCTTCATCCTTGAGCTGATAAAAAGCTTCAGACCAGAATACATGATCTTGAGCCCCGAGGGCAAAGGCCTGAGCTTGGCCCAGGCTCAAAAAGGAGCAGAGAGTGGGACTAGCCTAACGATCTGTGGGCAGGGACGTTGTCCTCTGGGTAAGGAGACAGCAGGACCTCAGATGGCTGCTTGGATGACTCCCCACAGTGGGCGTGTGCGGCACCAAGCACCCCCACTTCCCCACCAGCCTGGGCTAGCAGCGCCAACAAACCAGCTGAGCAGTCAGGGGAGGGAAGGATTCATGTCTCCCAGCACCACCTGGCCAGTGAGGCAGCACCCGGGGTACCTGTCGCAGAGGTGAGCAATGCTGCTTGCTTGAGAGCCATTATGAGCCTCTGCAGGGATCAGATCCGAGACCATGACTTCATCAGCTACTCCTTCAAAAAGCCAACGGTGAAGCTGCTGACAGCTCCACCTGATGAGAACAGGGCCTCAGCGGCAAGTGAGCCACAACCTTCCTACTCCTCTGAAATCCAGCCTCCCAGACCACTCTGCCCAGAGCCAGCCCAGCCCACACTGGCTCTAACACCACCTCCGTAGCTCCCTGGGTCCCTGCCTTGCCTTGCCTTGCCTTGCTTTGCCAGTGAGCCTGACCTCTCAGAGGTTGGGTACCATTCCCTGCCGCATTTCTCCCCAGCTGCCAGCTGGGAACCAGGCACATGGGGGTGCACAGGGCAGCACGTTGGTTGACTGAGCAACCTGACAAGGGGGTGGCAGAGTATGACGGGGTTGGATGACTGTGCATGACTTCTGGCTGCCCATCCCCTGCCTGGCTCAAACATGCACCCACAGTGGGAAACACAGAGATACTATCTACGTGGCCATAAACACAAAAGGTTAAATGATAAGCTAAGCCAGGAACACAAAACTGTCACAAGGCAGAATACAGTTCATTGTGAAAAGAGGCAGATGGACAAGAATGGCAGGGGTCAGGGAGGAGGAGACCATGGTCTGAGTTAGGAAAGCTTCAAGGAAGAGGTGGGATTTAATCTGAACCTTAAAGGGGGTGGCTTAAATAAGCTAAAAGTCTCCTAAAGAGACTTCCGGGCAAAGAACACACCTGGACACAGGTGTGGAGTGGCAAAGCACAGAGCGGATTCGGGCCTGGGTGTACTTCCATCTGACCAAGGCATGGGCTGAGGGTGGGGACAACTGAGAGTCAAGGCCGTGGAGACCACGGACTAGCCTATATGCTAAATGCCGAGCGGACTTGACCCAGTAGGCAGGTGATGGCTGGAACAGGAATGCAATTAGCTATGAACCCAGCCCTTCTGCTTTAGGAGGAAACTCACAAGTGAAGGATCAGTGCCTGGGCCTGCAAGAGAGGTGGCAATCATGCCCACAAACCAATAAGAAAAAGACAGATGGCCAGGCGCGGTGGCTTATGCCTGTAATCCCAGCACTTTGGGAGGCTGAGGCGGGCGGATCACGAGGTCAAGAGATCGAGACCATCCTGGCCAACATGGTGAAACCTCGTCTCTACTAAAAATACAAAAATTAGCTGGACATGGTAGCATGCGCCTGTAGTCCCAGCTACTCGGGAGGCTGAGGCAAGAGAATTGCTTGAACCTGGGAGGCGGAGATCGCGCCACTGCACTCCAGCCTGGCGCCTGGCACCAGAGCAAGACTCTGTCTCAGAAAAAAAGAAAAAGACAGATGACCTAGTAGAAACATTAGCAGAAGACCTAAATAGTAACTTCAGTAAAGGATAGGCAAATGGCCAATAAGCATTTGGAAAGGGGCTCAATTCTTTTAGTCATCAGGGAAGTGCATGTTGAAATGGAACAGAGATGCCATGTACACCCACCAGAGTGGCTAAGGTAAAAAGACAGAGAATACCGAGAACATGGAGCAGCAGGAATTTGCCATCACTGCTGGTAGGAGGGTAAGTTGGCAAAAGCATGTTGGAAAATGCACACCCTGCAATGACCAAACAATACACACCCCAGGACCCAGCTAGAGAAACGCGCTTCCCAAAAGGCATGACAAGTATGTTCACAGCAGCACTAGTCATAACAGCCCCAGACTGAAAACTACAAATGTCATTAACAGTGGGATGGACAAATAGTTGAGGCACATGGACACAAGGAAATAAGACACATCAGTGTGGATAAACCATAACCACATGCAACCGGTGACTGTCACAAATATCATGTAGGGGAAGAAGCCAGTCACAAAATAGTGTATACTGGCAAGTGTGGTAGCTCTCGCCTATAATCTCACCATTTTGGAGAGGTGGAGGCAGGAGGATTGCTTGAGCCTAGGGATTTGAGACCAGCCTGGGCAAGAAAGCAAGACCCCATCTCTACGAAAAATGAAAAAAAGAGTGGAACGTGGTGGTACATGCCTGTGGTCCCAGCTACTTGGGAGGCTGAGGTGGGAGGATTGCTTAAGCTGGGAGGTCAAGGCTTCGGTGAGCCATGATGGTGCCACTGCACTCCAGCATGGGGTGAAAGAGTGAGACCCTGTTTCAAAAAAAAAAAAAAAAGGAGTGCATGATACAACACCACAACTAAAACAGGCAAACCTTATCTATAGAGCTAGAAGCCATGCTTGGGGAAACTGAGGCACTTCCCATTCACTCCGGACCATTTCCACTCTAGAGTGCTGGTAATGTTCCATTTCTTGGTCTGGCTGCAGGTTGCACAGGCGTGTTCAGTTTGTATATATTCATCCAACTATCAACACTTAGGATTTGTGCACTTTTCTGTGTATATGCCATACATTTATGTTATATATTATATATTTTACCAAAATATATTTCAGCAAGTAATTTTAATGTATTTTTGTGGTATATATTTAGGTGTATACTGTGACATTTTGACATATATATACATAGTGAAATCATTACTGCCGGTAAGCAGATTAGCCTACCTGTCACCTTCCATAGTTATCTTTGCTCTTCACAAATTTTCAGCATGTAATTCAATATAATTAACTGTAGTCTTCCTGCTGTGGATAAGCTCGTTGGGCTTGCTCACCCTACAGAACTACTGCATGCTGTACCCTTTGACCTCCTTCTCCCCATTTTATTCAGGTTTTTTTTTTTTTTTTTTTGCAATTCCACCTATAAGTGAGATTACACAGTATTTATGTCTGGCTTACTTCAGTTAATATAATGTCCTCTGGGTTCATCCATGTGGTCACAAAAAGCAGCATCTCCTTTTTTAAACAGCTAAGTAACATTCCATCATGTACATGCACCACATTTGCTTTATCCATTCATCTGTCAATGAACTCAGGTTGTTTCCGTATCTTGGCTATTGTGAGTTGCGCTGCCATGAGCATGGGTGTGCAAGTGTCTCTACCCGCTGAAAAGGGAGCACATGTAGAACCATGTCCACGGGACTTTGCCTGTGGGTGTCTCCGCTCCAACGTGCCCCTCACACGTGGTGTATTTGGTTTCAGTTGGTTAGCGAGTTACTTCCTTTGATCCCTCCATTCTGACCTACCAGGTTGCTCAGCCTGTTGTGAAGCCTACCTTCTGTCCCCACAGGCCATGAGGTTCTGATGAAATACCCTGTCCTAATGGATCCATCTCTAACTCACTGACTCCCAGCATTGGCACCCAACCCCTCTCTCTGGCACCTGATGCCCTCCAGGACACAGCAGGGAGGGATGATGTGCTCAAAGGGTATTCCAGGAATATCTGTGCAGCAGTGGGCTATGGGCAGGGTTGGGGCAGTGACCAGCCTAAACTACGACGAGGGCAGCAGCATGCAGAGGAGGACACAGCAGCTGGGAAGGGAGAGGTCAGACCCAGTGGCTGCCGGTGAGGGGAAGTCTGGGAGTTCAGCCCTGTCCTGGCAAACCTGCCAATGAAGTGGCCAACTGAACAAACAGCGCATTTCCTCCTAAGGAGTAAAATAAACTAAAATAGAGCCATTTCCCACTCACCTGGCTGGCGTTAATCATTCTCTGGGTACAGTTCAGTTACAGGTTATGAGAACTACAAGGGGGGGGGGTGCTTAGAGGAACCAGATCTGCACCAGTGCCCCCCCCCGCTATTCCAGGCCCCCATCCTAACACCTCCATTGCGCACACCAACAGAATCCCATTATCAATGTGGAGAATCAATTGAGTTTCATTATTCAAGTCCAGGCATCAGGGGCTTTTAAATGAACACATTCTTTCCTCCAGAATTCTAAAGTCACCATTATTTTGAAAATAAAAGGTCTCAGGTCTCCTGGTGTCTCTCAGCATGGGCACACTGACATCAGCCCTTCCTTGACCCAGCTTCTTTCCCAGGTAATTCACCACATCACCCCACCTCACCACATGAAGGGATGCTTGGGTGGGGAAGAACAGAAAGTTTGAGGGAAACGTTACCCTTGGAAGCTGGTGTTGGGTGAAATGCCTGTATTATTCCTTTTTAATGCTCTGTTGCAAACTATACCGAATGTTTTATTTCAAGCCACACTGAGGCATATTTCAGAGCAAATTTCCTATTGCCTGTCACAGCTCAGGGGAAAAATGAGTGCACATTTCCCCAGCTCCATTAACTAGGGAAACAGGCTCACATTGCTAGAAGGCTTGTTTCCTGCAAGCAAGGCAAGGGAGTGAGATCATCGGGACACAGTCTCAGAGGGTCTGGGGCACGGGGGTGTGCGGATGCAGGAGCTCTCACCCTCTACACTCCTGGGGAGGAGTGCTCCTGCCAGGAAGCCCCCAGGGCAGGGCCAAGCACATCTACCAAAGACAGGGTCAGCCTGGGAGGACATGACCCTGGGCCCCTGATATGGTTTGGATATCTGTCCCACCCAAATCTTACGTTGAAATGTAATCCCCAATGTTGGAGATGGGGCCTGGTGGGAAGTGTTCGGGTCACCCTGTGGGGGTCCCCCTTCGCCTTTCACCATGACTGGAAGCTTTCTGAAGCCCTCGCCAGAAGCTGATGCTGTCTCCATGCTTCCTGTACAGCCTGCCGAACCGTGAGCCAATGAAAACTCTTTTCTCATAAATTACCCAGTGCAGATATTTCTTTATAACAACCTAAGAATGGCCTAATACAACCCTCTTGGCACGTTGGTCCAGGGTCCTTGCTGTCACCTTCTTGCCTCCATCTGCATTCATGTCATGTCTATCTTCTGTCTTAACCTCAGCCAGACAAGGTCTCAAGGAAAGCACCGAGTTCACAGCTTCTCTCTTCCCTTCTAGAAGATGGATCCCTGAAGACTATGTCCCACTGGCCTGGGAAAGAAGTGGCATGATGGTGGGGGCCGGGGGGCTTCCCACTCTCAGGTCCTCCTGAGGGGCCAAGGACAAATCATCCTGGTCATCCTGAAACCCCTTCCCTGCATCTCTGGACCTGGGTGGAGAACAGCCACTGCTCTGACCAGTTCCCACCCTCCGTCTCTCCTACGGCTTCATCCCAAACAGGCCCCTGATGCTCTCTGCCTCTTCCTAACACCACCCTCCAAATCACTGTTCATGCCCTGCCAAATGCATGCCCCTCTGCCTGTGTTTGCTTTCCTCTCCAGCTCTTCAAAGCCCACCAGGGAGCTTCACACCTCTGAGTCCTCATTCTCGTCATTCCCTCCGCTTGAAACAATGTTCTTTCCTTTGTCCATCTGGAAAATGCCTACTCTTTCTTCAAGCACCAGCTCAAGCTCCTGCTCTGTGAAGTCTTCTCTGGTTCCCTTGGGTGGAACTGACAGCTTCCCCGCTCACTGAGCTGCAGCCTGTCAATTTATCTTCACACTTACTCTTCTGTATTCAAATGACCTGGTGACGTGCTTGGACTGTGAGTTTGTGGAGAGAAGGGGCTGTGTCTTCAGTGTTTTTATATCACTGTGACTTAGCAAAACACCTGCCCCCCAGGTGTGTATTCCATAAAACGTTTGCTTAATGAATGGCTGAACTCTCACAGGCGCCACTGAGGTGTGTGCCCAATGCAAGTGCCCTCCTCTCTGGGCTCCCTCCCCCCATCTGCCCAGCCCTTGGCTGTGTCATCACTGAACTCCAAAAGCCCGTCTTGGGTGAACTGGCCCCACCTGGCCCCAAGTGCTCCATCCCCGTGGCAGGTGTGTGTTGCTGTCTCCCCACATTTTCTTCACCTCCACATGAGTTACTCTCAATCTCTATCATGCTGCTCAGAGACAGAGCAGCACCTTGACTCCATGGGGCCATTCTCTTCCTCCCCGCAGAACCTAGTCCTGGGTAGGATGTGTGGTCAACCTTCAGCTGAGCATGAAAATGGCATGACTGTTGGACAGAAGGGGCAGCTCTGCGGGAGAGGACCTCCCTTTGACCAGACACTGGAGAGAAAGAGCCTTATACGGAGGTTGCAACGAGCCAAGGTCACGCCATTGCACTCCAGCCTGGGTGACAAGAGTGAAAGTCCATCTCAAAAAAAAAAAAAAAAGAGCCTTATAAATGGTGCAGCCAACCGCATACGTGGCTCAGACTGGGGGGATCTAAAGGATTCTGCAAGAAAAGCCTTGTTTTTGTTTAAGAATAGATCCTCTGTTAATTTTTCCCATTGGGAATCTGAGACATAAAAGCCACCCTTTTTCTCCTCCTGTCTCTTCCTATCTGCCAAGTTCTTTGTACCTAACACTGAACTGAAGCTGAAATAAGCAAGGAAAAAAAATGTCTTTTCACAATGTCACCACAACTCTGAGGACACATTAACGGGATGGAGGCGGTGGCCCGGATGACAGCATGGGCCTGTGTCATGCTGCAGCCCATCTTGTCAGCACAGTCCCTCCTGTAGCAGAGGAGGGGAGAGACCCCATTTGTGAGGAAAAGCCTGGCTTTCTGGTCACTATCACCCCCCATCCCCAGGGGCTAGCTTTCAGGACAGGACCCAAAACCCTCACACACTCCACTCTGCAATGTGAACTCTGGTACACCCCTTTCATCTCTGAGTTTCAGCTTCCTCATCTGCAAAATGGGCTAATGTGACCTCCCAGAGCGGCTCAGTCTTTCTCCTCCAGCCCAGAAGGGTGAAATGAGAGGAAACAGGGAAAGCTCACTAAGGTGTTTATTCATTCCTAAGCAGGGATGGCCCTGTCATTATGTTCTGTCCTGCCCCCAGGGGTGGCACAGTTGAGGGTCTGGAACAGGCTGGGACTGCATGAGGCAGGGGACAGCAGCAAGTCCTCCCTGCTTCCCCTGCAAGGATGCTCCGATTCAGTCCCCTGGACAGCAACCAGGTATGGAGTGGAGAAATGTGTCAAGTTGGAGATGAGAGATAGCTACAGAGGGATTTGGTCTAAACCCAAAATCCTGAATTGCATTTTCCTCTCTGTTAAGCAAGCATTACTCATCCGTCTCCCACGCCTGTGATGTTACATGAGACCTTGAAGAGAGAGATCTGCAGCCCAAGGAACAAGAGGACATATTTGTTTGCAGCAAGAAGGTCTCTGACTAGAGAGCAAGAACTTCCTGATGGTGGAAGGAGTTTGTGAAATGCTGAAAGGGATGGTTGAGGGCACCGGCCCTTCCATGGGGCCTTTCAGAACTGGTGAGCATGGTCTGAGTTGAGGTGTTCATCCCTAAAGTAGAGATGTCCCTGGGCAGCTTCCTCACCCAGCCTTGGATAGTGATGGGAATCAAGAAAACAGTGTGGTGGGGGAAAGATCCATACAGGGAGTCAGGACGTGGTGTTCTGTGTGGCCTGCAGCTCCACGGAAGGTTAACAGCTCACAGAGCAGCTCCAAGGGGCCAGGCCCAGCAAGGGAAGAAACTTTCAACCAGCCCCCAAACTGAATCTCCTAAGACCCCGGAATTCCTGGGTCTGATCCATGAGGGAGGGGATCACTCTCCTCCCTGCTGAGCTGTGATCAGGAAAGGCAGAGGCTGGTGTGGCTGGACCACTCTTAGCCCCTACCCACTAAGGAAGGGAAGAAGACTAGCACACATACCCCTGAGCACACATCTTGAGCCCACCACCTCACAGGTGCAAGAATGAGCCTCAGACCCTCCCTCAACACAAACACGTATGCACACATGCACACACACACACAGAGATGTTCCCATCACGGACCAGCCAGCTCTATCAAGCACACGGCTGCTCATGGCTGCAATTCTATCCTGGGATCCCATGACATCATTCCCACAGAGTCAGTGGGGAAGGTGAGGAGGGGATGAGGTGGGCATGGACTGGGAAGAAGAGACCAAGGAACTGTCTTCGCAGACAGCTCTGTGGAGAGGCCTTGGGGGAGGAGTCCACCTCCACAGCTCACTAGCTGTGTGACTTCAGGCAAGCCATTTAAACCATGTGAGCTCCCCCTCCTCATCTACATAATAAGGCTGTTCTACAGGGTTATTTTGAGTGCCCAGGGGGCAGGGAGCATGGTCGGGGAGCGGGTTAACGCGTTCTCTGTCCAGCATCAGCATCCTCCTGACCCTCTTAGACATCCCAGGGCTGCAGGCTGCTCCTTTACTACTAGCGATCCCTCCCGGTAGTTCCTCAGGGCTGTGTAGACACCCCCAGGAAGGTAGGTAAGTCTGGTCCCCATAATTAAAGGCCTTGCCCCCCCCCCCACCTCTGTAAAGTACAACCTGAGAAGGCTGCCCCTGCCGGGAACCCAATTCTCTCTAGGGAAGTGTCCCCCTAACACCCCACAGCTCTGAGAGTCAGGGAAACTCAGGAGTCCCACACCTACCAGGAGGGCAGCATGAAACATCTGATTACACAAACCTGCCACAGTCCCTGCTGAATATTTCATATAGGAGCAATGATCCATTAGTCACCATCAATTATTCATCTCCATCACGGCCAGAGCCGGGGACGCAGCAAGGGAACAGCTGGAGCTGAGACCCACACCCACTCTGCCTCCACTCCCCTGAAGGCAACCAACAATCTCTCCTACACCCCACCCGCCCAGGGTCCTACTGAGCGCCCACCTCTGAAAAGTGTATGCAGTCATCAGATGGATATCACCCCACTGAACAGATGGCCATCAAGCCACAGGCCAAGCTGAGCCTGGGACATAGGAGCCTCACAATCAAGATTTCGAAGAAGAGAGAAATAGACACGCTCTCTTTATCAAGTTTGACAAGCACGCGTGGCAGCAGGTTGATGTAGCAGAGGTGGCTGGGCAAGAAAGTACTGGGCTGCATGTCTCCGAGTATGATGCCTACTGCCAGCCCTGCTCCAGCCCCATTCTAGAGGTCTCCTTTCTTCAAAAGAGGTCACAGGAACATAGATTCTCAGAGTCAAAGGGAAACGGGCCTCAAGCCCACAAGCCATCAGTGCTGCATGAGTCCCTCCAAAAACCTAACAGTTTAATGGTTCCTGGCCTCTACTGAGACTTGCCCAAGGACAAGGCGCTCACATCTCCTGCAGCAAGCCACGGAGTCTGGACAGTTCTAATTCTTCAACATTCATTCAATAGCCATTTACTGAGTAGCTTCCAAGTGCTAGGTACTGAATAAGGCACTGGGTTTACAACTAAAACAGACTAAGTTCTCGCTCTGTTAGAATTGTCTTCCTAAGAGTGAAGGAAGACAATTCTAATAGTCTCCCTGTAACTTGGGCTCCCTTGACCTTGTAGAAGGTAAGATTCTCTCTGAGACCCAAAGCTTTGGGCTCACTGCAGTAGGACTGTGGAACCAGCTTGCTCCCCTGGGCTGGCCTTGTGCCCCAGAATTGCCCCCATGTCTGGGCAATCATTTTGAGGGCTAGACTTGACTAGTGGATATTCCTGGTATTAGAGGTTTAAGCCCCCAGTTCTCCCCATATTCACACATGCACACAACAGTCTTCTCCTAAGCAAGGATCTGCCTCCACTTTGTCCAGAGTCCCCAACCTCCCAAGAATTGGCACTTGGCATCTCTGAGGAGAGCTTAAGAGCAGGAGCTTCTCTCCAAAAGGGGAGATAGAAGGTAACCTAAATATTGCCTAAAATTTCCCCTTTTGTGTTTGGGAGGTTGTGGAGCATTTCAAGTGATCCCACTCAGTATACGGAGCCTGGGTTGGCTTTTCCATGACCAAAGGGATGACAGTTACACCTTCTGCTCCACGCCAAGTGCCCTGCGCCAGAAAACAACAAAGGCTTGAATTCTCAATTGGTGACAGGCATGGTGAAGACATGTAGATCGGCCAGGCACGGTGGCTCACACCTGTAATTCCAGCACTTTGGGAGGCCAAAGCAGGAGGATTGCTTGAGCCTAGGAGTTTAAGACCAGACCTGGGCAACACAGTGAGATCCTGTCTCTACAAAACATTTAAAAAATTAGCCAGGTGCAGTGGCATGCACCTGCAGTTCCAGCTACTTGAGAGGCTGAGGCAGGAGGATCACTTGAGCCTAGGAGGTGGAGGTTGCAGTGAGCTAAGACCATGCCACTGTACTCCAGCTTGGGCAATAGAGCAAAACCCTG
>NW_022436962.1:6277812-6292019 GCF_009761245.1 Sapajus apella
GAAGGAGAGGGAGG
Source organism: Sapajus apella (assembly GCF_009761245.1). Taxonomy (NCBI): domain Eukaryota; kingdom Metazoa; phylum Chordata; class Mammalia; order Primates; family Cebidae; genus Sapajus; species Sapajus apella. The sequence goes on from NW_022436962.1 coordinate 6,277,827, forward strand.
AGAGAGAGGAGAGAAAGGAGAGAGAGGGGATAGATGAGAGAGAGAGGGAGGGAGAGAGAGAGAGATAGATGGGAGAGGATAGGAAGAGAAAGAGCTAGAGGATAGAGAAGAGCTCCCTCCTCCCTGCAGGTTTCCTGGAGCCTGGAAGCAGAGGATGACCCTATTCAGATGAACCAAGAGGCCAGAAATGTGGTACAGCCCTGCGACAGGCACTCAAGGACACAACCGCCGTCTGGCACTCCATTCTCTCTCCCACCATCAAGCACCCCTAGCCCTCAGAGCTCTGGAGAGCTGCCAGTCTCTGCCCAGCACTCCACTCACATCTGGCTCCATGCCATTCTATCCAGCCATGCCTCCTCCTCCCACTGCAGGCTGCTCCCACTGCAGCCTAGAGCTCCTACTGAGGTGGTGTCACTGCGACAGAGTGAGGGAGGGAGAGCCCAGCACAGTACCCTGCTCTGACCTGACACAGAAGCCTTGGTTCTCCCCTCTAGGCATTCCAGCCTCATTTGGAGGCTGGAGGTCTATCTCCAGTTAAGCTCACGTACCCACTACCCATCACAAAAATCTGCCTAGCCCACCAAGACTGGCTGCATTTTGCCTGTGAGTGAGGGGGGCAATGAGGTATCTGGGATAATAAACATTACACGGAAGAGTCGCCTGCTCTAAACATTTCAACAAGCTGGAGAAAGATGCAAGGCACTGACTTTGGGAAAACACTGCCAGACTGCAGGACCTGAGGTCATGGCTTCCAATCACCTACAAGTTAAACTGGCCCCACTCTAACTCAGGCCTTGCAGGTTGAGATTACTTTTAAAGACTTTCTGGGAAAGGCAATCATGGGCACTCAGGCTCATAGTGTGATTGAGCTTGGAGTTCATTCTCCTTATTTTACAGATGAAAAAGTGGGGCCTGTAGAGAGGAGGTGGCCTAGCTAAGATCCTTAAAGGGCAGAAACAATGTTATACAACACTGGTCTTCTTCCCAGCCAGCTTCTACCTCCAAAATTGGAAAGTTAGGGCTGGGTGGAGTGGCTCACACCTGTAATCTCAGCATTTTGGAAGGCCAAAGTGGGAAGATGGCTTGAGCGCAGGAGTTCAAGACCAGCCTGGGCAAGTAGTGAAACCTTATCTCCATAAAAAAGTTTAAAAAATATTACTGAAAAAGAAAGAGGAGGAGGAAAGTTAATTAGGACAGGAGGAGGAAGGGGAGGAAGTTAATAGGACTCAGCTTAAATTTTTTTTTTAAATTTCGATACGTTTTGGGGGAACAGGTGGTGTTTGGTCACAAGAATAAGTTCTTTTGTAGTGATTTCTGAGAGATTGATGCATCCATCACCAGAGGATTCAGTTTTTTGTGTTTTTTGTTTTTTGTTTTTTTTTTGAGACAGAGTCTCGCTCTGTCGCCCGAGCTTGAGTGCAGTGGCACAATCTCGGCTCACTGCAACCTCTGCCTCCCGGGTTCAAGCAATTCTTCTGCCTCCGCCTCCCGAGTAGCTGGAATTACAAGAGCCCACCACCACGCCAGGCTAATTTTTAAATATTTTTAGTAGAGATGAGGTTTCATTATGTTGGCCAGGCTGGTCTCAAACTCCTGACCTCATGATCCACCCACCTCAGCGTCCCAAAATGCTGGGATTACCAGCGTGAGCCACGGCTGAAAGGACAACTCAAGCTTTCAACCCTCCTGTCTGTGCAGGAGGGCAGCACTGAGCTCTGTCCGTGGTGCTGAACCTCCCCATCTGGAGCAACCATGGCTTGCACTTCTAAATACTGCTGGGGTTTCCAGAATTTCAAGGGTACTATGGAGGACTCAGGGGCAAATTGATAGCACAATCCAAGAGACCATTTAAGTAAAGGTGGCAGAGACTAATTCCAAAGAGGTAAATAGGCAGACTGTGTTTCAAGACAGGTATCCTTCAAGACCATGGGGAAGGGTACAGTACAGAGTCCAAGCCTTTCACTTCTACTCATCACCTTGATCCGGGCATGACCACCTGACCCTCAGGTACTGAGATACACATCCTTTCAGAGAAGCTGAGTATGAGAAAACAGCATGACTGATACTGATGACTGAAACAGCCAAAGGGGAAACTTTCTGAGAAGGAAGCAACTGGAAGGGAAGGCCAAGAGAAATTTGGAGCATATGTAACAGGATTTGGGGTGATTTAGATATGTCCTGCCAAGAGGCTGGAGGTTTGGAATCAAGATCTTTCAAGGTCACCCTCCAAAGTCCAGGATCATGACTGTGACCCCCCTGTGGGTCCCTGGAGTCAAGTTTGGGACAGAATCAAAAAAACAGATATACTGTCCATTCTTCCTCCGTTGATGAGATTGTGTTAGTCCATTTTTGCCTTGCTATAAAGAAATACCTGAGGCTGGTAAGTTATTTTTTAAAAAGGTTTAATTGGCTCATGGCTCTTCAGGCTGTATAGGAAGCATTGCACCAGCATCTGCTTCTGGTGAGGACTTCAGGAAGCCCACAATCATGCTGGAAGGTGAAGGGCAAGCAGGCACATCACATGGCAAGAGCTGGAGTGAGGTGGGGGTTGGCGCCACACACTTTTAAACACCAGATCTTGCATGAACTCAGAGCAAGAACTCGCTCGTTACCATGAGGAGGACACCAAGCCATTCATGAGGGATCTGCCCTCATTACCCAAACACCTCCCAGGCCACACTGCCAACATTGGGGATCACATTTCAACAAGTGATATGGAGGGGATGAGCATGCAAACCATATCAGAAGTTTATGCATTTTCTAGTGTAAACCCTTAGATACCCCTGGGATACATGTGTAATGATATCAGATTTGTGTTCGAAAAAAAAGGAGCTGAGTCTATCCTGAGCCCCAGACTGGCATTCCCACTGAAAGAATAGAAGCTGCATTCTTCACAAAGCTCGCACTCTTCACTCTCTCTTCAATATTGAGGATGGATGATTGTGGCTTGCTGGCAGGGCAAATATTCAGCATGTGTCGACAGACTACATACAAAGGAGCTGTTTTAGTAGGCTATGCACAGAATCCTGAATTTAAATGCCCACATGGTGAGGGACACCTGCGTGTCCTACTGCAGGCTTGACTATCATAACCGAAGTCTCCTGAGGATGAATTTACACACACACACAGCCACACACCATCCCTGACTCCAGCAATAACATCATGGCACTGATAAAGGAAGGGGTTCCACCCTGCTAAGCCCTATTATGTTCAGCATTACTCACCATCACTACCTTCTCTTCCTTCCCCTCCTCCTTTTTCTTTTTGCTCCTTTTTCCTCTTCTTCCTCTATCCCCTCTCTCCTCTCCCTTCCTCCATCCTTTCCTCCTCCTCTTCCTTCTCTTCTCCTCTGACACTGTAATACATTTATATAACTGGTTGACAACTGTGAACACATTCCTCTCTCCAATATGTCTATACCCACACACATATAAACCCTTGGCTGGAAGGAATCTTGATGGTCAATTTATCTTTTCTCAATGTCTGTCCTATCCCAGACTCCTCTTTTCTTTGAGGGAGGTCTTGCCACCTGCTTGGTCTTCTGTTGTAATATCTAACCATATTTAGTGTTTGAAAATTCCTCCTTATATCTACCTAAAATCCTTCATGTTATGGGTTAATCCCATGCCTTTGTGACATTGTAAACCACTGTTTGAAGGTGTAGAGCATCTTCCTCAGTAGAAATGGGAAGCAAGGTGTCACTGGACCTTTTGTAATCTGCAGCCAGACATACGCATGAATGTAATACATGCCCCCACCCCCCACCCCCACCACCCCCCACACAGGGAAAACCTGCAACCACTGGTAACAACAAAAAGTCCAAGGACACAAAAGACCCTTCAGAGGGCATCTGACCCATCCCTTTGATCTAGAGATATAACTCCCTCAGGGCCTCCTGAGAAAATGGCTTCACAGCAACCCAATCCCACACTCTCAAGGAACCCATCTCTAGCCCTTGTTTCTAGGTCTGAAACATGAACTTCATGGCCTCCCTTGGCCTCCAAACCCAGCCTCCCCAGCTCCCATACTGTCAGCAACTAGTACACTTCTCAGAGCTATACTCATATCACAGCAGGACAAGAGAGTAAAAGTGTTACTGAACTCGATTTGATTGAGTGTGACAACGGCACAGTTAGCCACATGTGTCATCAGGAGATGTGAACTGGGGATAGTTTATGGTCAAAAATTCATTTCCAATGGGACCTGACATCTTCCTCTCACAGACATCCAGACAGCGCTGACATCAGTGGCAACGTGAGGAGAAGAGATTCATGGACTTGTCTGAGGAAGAGACCTTGTAAGGTCATCCATCGCCCCTGCCTCCATGCAAAACATCTCCCTCTCAAAGGCTCTTTCTCTGGTTTTCTGGAACATCTATATGACACTCTCCCTTACACCTCTTTAATCACCTGCCAGTTGTCTCAGTGCTATAAGCAAGAAAGCGCTGCCTAATATCAAATTTAAACTCTTCCCGTTGCAATTCCCAACCAATTATTGTTCTAGCTGCACCTTCAGTGCAATGACAGCAGCCTTCTCCTGAGTCTCCATGTGACCATCCCCGAGTCCAGGCTCCCTGGGGATGCACCTGCCATGTGCACTCCTTCATTTGTGACCCCGTGGTCCCCTGACCCTGGGCTTGTTCTTCTCCTCCCTCCTGTTCTCTGGAGTAAGTGGCGTTTTCAGCCCTGTTCCTAAATTCCTTTCTCAGTCTCCAGTGGAAAAACTATAGTTTGCTTTTGGAAACCTCTAATGCTTTTCCGAAACTCTGGGAAGGGACTTCAAGGATTTTTCTAGTCAAAGCTCATTTTACAAAGGATGGAACAGAGAAAGGAGCAAAAATGACAAGTTCACAGTCACCTGGGGAACTAGAGGCAGTGCCAGAAATTCCAGTCCCTTTTACAACCCAAATCCTGCCTCTCAGCTCAGAACTCTTTCTATTGACAGTGCCCTTCCAGGGGTGATATAACATACGTACCATGTGCACACACCCCTGGCAGTGCCAGAGAGTGAACCTGACACTCCATGAAAAGACCCAGGATGCCTATGCCAGCTGCCCCCACAGCCCAGGCATCATGGTGGCCATGCACCCACCATGTTCCCTGCCCTGCTAAGCCCCCATTATGAACCCTCAGAGGATTAAGCACTTTTGACTTCATGCCAATGATCATAATTGTAATTAAATAAACAATTGTGCTATTCTTTTGTTTAATGTCTTGCTTCCCTCTGCCTGTAAGAGGCATGAGGGCAGGAACTGTCTGTTGTCTTCATCATGATTGCAGTCTGCACAGAGTGCTTGCTCCACAAATGTGTGTTTCTTGGATGAATGAATAAATGAATAAGTGGAAGTCAGGGGAAGAGTGGTCCTGGGGCATATGGGGGCCTGGCCAGTGTCACATAGATGAAGAGCTACAAGGCCAGGGGTCCCAGTTTCCAGTCCAGGACCCAACATTGAGGAGGGAGTAGAGATAATATCATGAATTTTCCTTTTCTACAGAACCTTGGACACAAAAAGGCATCTTAGCACCATGGGATGTATTTGAAGCGAGGGGATCAGACGAGTTCTTCATGCTGGTGCAAGGATTTAATGAGTCTACTTTCATCCATGCCTTTCTTCCCTATCACCCTCTCCCCTACCTCTGTCATTAGGACAGTGACCTGAGTCCCAAGCTTTGGTCACAGACACATGGTCTCATTCACCTTTCCACCAAGCCCCTGCTTCTGAGGACCACAGCTCCAACCAATGCTGACTGCAGAAAGGGTTCCACTAACAGCCACAGCTGAGCAAGCTTCACTGAGAACACTGGCTCCTGATGGCAGATGGCAGCAGCCACAGGGTCTGGAAAGGCAGCAATTGTTGGGGGAAGCCACAGGTCCAAAGTCTACAAGCAAACCACACAACTACAAGGCACTAAGCCAGAACTCAGCCTAGGATCTCACCCAGAGCAGTCCTGAGCCCCGCCAGGAAGTGGCACATGGGCTAGGAGAGGAGGCCAGCATCACCCCAGCAGTCTCCTTCCAGCTAGAGAGAAGGCTTCAGGTTCAATTTCACCATGACTTTCCAAGGAATGTGAGAAGGAGGCACCTCTGCCCACGGGCAACCTGCCAAGAGCTCTGTGTGAGGTCTGTTTGCATCTATGCATGAATTTGTGTAAAGGTGTGAGTCTTCCCTACTCTGAGCCCAATGTCCCAACATGCTGAGAACCTCACACATGAAGGAAATGCTCTCTGAAAGTAGGCCAATGGACAAGACACTGGAAGGGGCTTTTGGGGGAAGCTGTCTAGTTTATTTGGGAGAGGAAAAGAGCCAGAGCCTTGTGTCCCAGGACTCAGAGTCTCAGGGGTCTCAATCTGCTTTTGGTGTCCTCACCATTGACACACACACACCCACCCACCCCTATGTGTGCTGATGGGTGTGTTGAATTTGATTGTGATAATCACCATATAAGGTATATGTATGTCAGATCAATACATTGTACATCTTAAATATATACCATTTTTACTTGTCAATTGTACCTCAATAGAGCTGGAAAAAATAAAATGTTAAAATTATAAAAAGAAAACCCTACCCTAGGGAGACTGCTCCAGCCTGCCTCCGTATTTGCTATTGATTTCTTCCTTGCTGATAGCTGCCAGGCCCAGGGTCTGCCTGCAATACAGCTCCTTGGTAGGGACAGGAGGAGCCAGAGGGAAAGAAAACACAGCAGGGGTGCTGGGAGGGTGAAGGATCAGGGTCCTGGTTCCTGTGTTAGCTAGATGACCTCCACAGGGCAGTGTCCAAGGTCTCACCACCCCTCCCCAAGGAAAGTTCAATATGCTCAAGTAAACCCTCTCATCACAGGGAATACCCTCCCCTTCATCTTTTTCCATGTCCTGGGCTCAAGTCATCCTCCTGCCTTGGCCTCTCAGAGTGCTGGGATTACAGGTGTAAGCCACTGCGCCCAGCCTCCAGTGCCCAAATTTGGACTGGCACAACCAACTCTAGAGAGAGTCCCACGAATGCCAGCCTGTGTTGGGGCATTTGTCCACAGTTCCCAAGCAGTGGACCATCTGACCCCCTTCTTTACAGTGTGCAGAATAAGGGGGGTGTGGCACTGGGACAGATAAACTTGAATCTGGATGTTGACTCTGCCACCCAATAGCAGTGTAACCTTGGGGACGTTTGTTTACCTTTCTGGGACAATTTTTCCCTGTAAACAGAGGTAATATATCACATGCTGTAAAACTGGATTGTAGTGATAGTTGTCCAATATTGCAAATTTACTAAAAAAAATCACTGAATTGTACACTTAAACCAGGTGAATATTATGATCTATAAATTATACCTCAATAGGCCAGGCACAGTGGCTCATGCCTGTAATCCCAGCACTTTGGGAGGCCGAGGCAGGTGGATTGTCTGAGGTCAGGAGTTTGAGACTAGCCTGGCCAACGTGGTGAAACCCTGTCCGTCTCTACTAAAAATCCGAAAAACTTAGGCAGGTGTGGTGGCACATGCCTGTAGTCCCAGCTACTCAGGAGGCTGAGGCAGGGGAACTGCTTGAATCAGGGAGGTAGAGGTTGCAGTGAGCCAAGATCATGCCACTGCACTCCAGCCTGGGCGACAAAGTGAGACTCCATCTCAAAAAATAAAAATTATACCTCAATAAAGCTCAGGCTTGTTATAAGGATAAAAGGAGAGACTACACAGGACGCTTCTGTATCCAGTGTATGAGTATCTGCTGAGTTGCTGCTGCACAGGCACTGGGCTCTACCAGCTGAGAGGGTCCATCAAGCATGGTCTCTCACGTGTCAGTTTTGCCTTGATCACTGTTGAGTTGATTGCTTGCCATTTATTCTTTGAGAACTCACATTCCCTCTCTGGGCCTTGTCTCTAAAATAAAGACCTGGACTACACAGTTTTGAAACCTTTGGGAAGCCTCAAACCCCTTCCTTTAAAAAGAAGCTTAAGGAATTCCAGTATAAGAACCTCAATACACAAGGCAGATAAATGCAGGGTTGCTCTGGTGAAGGCAGGGGTTGGGGCAGGTGGGAGGAACTCTCCCTAGATACCTCTCTCTCCCAACTTTTCTCCAAGAAAATCTCCCCTCCCCAGGCAGCCCTGGAAGGAACCTCATCCCCAGAGGCCACCTGGATGGAAGCCAAGAGCTAGGTGCTCCCTGGGCTCCCTCTATCCAGGGCAGCTCTGGGCCGGGCTCTTCCATGCAGCCTGCCCAGCAAGGTTGCCAGGCTGATCCTGGACTTCTGAGATACAGAGAATGCCCCCAGGTTCTGCCCTGTGATGCCAAACCCTGGGGGAAGCCCGGCACTCTGGGGGAGCACGTGGACCTTACCAAGCACTTACTGTGTGCCCAGCTCTGGGCTGGGCTTCAACTAGGACAGCAGTTCTCAAACCTTTGGTTCTAAGACCAGTTTATTGAGGACCCTCCAAGAGCATCTGCTCATGTAAGTTACATCCATCCATAGTTACCATATTCAAAATTAAAACTGAGAAATTTCTAAATTATCAGCTTAAAATAGTAACTCATTACATGTTAACACAATGTATTTTAATAAGAAGTAACTGTATTTTCTAAGACAAAAAAAATCTAGATGTTTTCTCTAGTAAAATATTTAGTAAGAAGGAAGAAGGCCTTGTTTCACATCTTTGCAAATCTCTTTAATGTGTGGTTTACTAGAAGGTAGCTGAAGTCTTATATCAACTTCCGTGTTCGATCTGTCTGCAATACATTACTTTGATTGAAAGATGAAAGAAAATCCACCCTCAGATATGTAACTGGAAAGGGGAGGGGTATATAATAAAGCCTTTTCGGATCACTGTGGATATTTTTCCTTGATATGACATCAACACTCAACAAGTGGTAGTTTCTTAAAGATCAGCAGCAGTGGGGAATCTGAAACCTTACACTTGGAATGCATGTTTACCTCTCTGCATGATTTTGTTACGTCATTCATTCATCATTGGTAAGATACTAGCTTGCCGAGTTGTATAAATCTTTCAAATACTGATTAATTTCATTAAACAATATTAACAAATCAAACCTATTAATATTCCCAATGATCCTATCACAAAAGTCCTTTTCATAGTAACGTGTGAGTTTTCCAAAATTCTAATTTTTGCTTGAAAGTTTGAATTTTATCATTGGCCACAAATACCATCAGTTGTTTTTCTGGAAGTGATAAAATCACTTCATTCATTTTTGCAAAAATGTCTGCTCAGCGCTCAAGTTTGAATAACAGGAGTTTGTCGGTTGCTTTTAGATAAAATGGTATCCCACGAAAAAATGGCTGGTTCAGCCTGCAACTCCAACAGATGCACAGGTAGACTGGTGTTGTTCACTTGCTTATTTGTTTGAGAAGTTATTGTGTAATATTTCTTTAAGCAGAAGTGCTTTTCATTCCACCACAGAGAATATTAAAAAGATGCACACTCCAGAATCAAGGTTCAATATAATTATAATCTTAGCTGCTTGGTGAAAAAAAAGCATTCTTAAGTGAAACTGGCATTTTGTTATTTACCAATTACTCTGTTTAGCAGGTATGTGGTGTGGAAGAACACAGAGACCGTTACAGTGTGATGCCATTACCTTGACTCACGCTAAGGTGCCAGCAGCTTCACCCACCATTGCTTTAGCACCATCAGTCTCAAACATGGTAATGGCACATAACTTTAGTGCTATCGTGAAAACTGCTGACCTCATGGACCCCCCCCCAGAAAATTCTTAGGGACTCTCAGGGACCTGTGGCCTGCACCTTGAGAACTGCTATAACGTAACCTTCACAAGAGTCTGTTTCCTGTGTGTTACTGTCTCTATTTTCAGATGAGGACTCTGAAGTTCAGAAAGTTTAACTTGGCCAGGCATGGTGGCTCATGCCTGTAATCCCAACACTATGGGAGGCCGAGGTGGGCAGATCACCTGAGGTCTGCAGTTCCAGACCAGCCTGACCAACATGGAGAAACCCTGTCTCTACTAAAAATACAAAAGTAGCCAGGCGTGGTGGCACATGCCTGTAGTCCCACCTACCCAGGAGGCTGAGGTGGGAGAATTGCTTGAACCTGGGAGGCGGAGGTTGTGATGAGGTGAAATCCCACTATTGCACTCCAGCCTGGGCAACAAGAGCAAAACTCCATCTCAAAAAAAAAAAGAAAGAAAGTTTAAGTAACTTGTTCCCAGGGACACGTGGGCATGAAGTAGCAGTCTTGGTTTGAACCTAGGCCCTCTGACTCCCAGCCACACACAAGCTCTTTCGCTATGCTTTACAGAACATGCAACTGTGAGGGCCTCTCCTCTCCCCCTTCCCCATTGTCTCACTCCCTGAGGTCTTTGGGGCTCATCATCTACTCCAGGGGAAGCCCGAAGACACCTCCCAGCCATGCAGTGGTGAGGGCCTGGACTTCTGTTACCGTCCACTCCAGGGCACACCTGCCACCTTCTGCCAATAGGAAACCTGATAGGGGCGGAACACGCCTCCCTGGGAAGCCTCAGGTGTCTGGGGCTGGCTTGCCAATGGCAGGCTCAGTTCTCGATGCTTCCCCGCCTCCTGCAGCAGCGGCTGCCGCCAGCACAGTTCCCAGCATCAAAGAGCTAATCCAATTTCTCAGCTGTGCTTCCCCCTTCGCTTCCTGCAATGCCAGGGTTGATTTGGAACCAGGACAGCTTATTAAAGTGATGCCTTTTTCTCCTTGTGGGAGAGTCAAACTGGGAGAGGGAACCCTCCCACGGCCGATTAACTCCATGCTTCCCGCTAACACTGATCCTAGCCACAGCTGCCCTTGAGTTTTCTGCAGTTTACCTGCAACTCTTGGCTCCTAGTGATGCGGATGATTTCAGCCCTAGGTCTGCTTCCCTCCAAGACCCCAGAGCCCTTAACCAACAGGTTCTTGTTCATCCTTCCTGCACTCCGGGTGTGTGGTGCGGGTGATGCCCTCTCCTCCTCCCTGCAGGTCTCCACCCCACTTTCCTAACATCCCATCTCTGGTCCCATGACTGGGCTGGTCACTTGGTCCATCTGAGTTGGTGCAATGAAAGATCCATGGCAGACAATGAAAATGGGAGGCCAGACAGCCCCAAAAGGGATAGAGGTAAAGAACTGTGCATTTGGCTGGGAGTGGTGGCTCAGGCCTGTAATCCGAGCACTTTGGGAGGCTGAGGCAGGCAGATCACAAGGTCAGGAGTTCAAGACCAGCCTGGCCAACATAGTGAAACTCTGTCTCTACTAAAAACACAAAAATTAGCCAGGCATGGCGGTGTGCGCCTATAGTCCCAGCTACCTGGGAGGCTGGGACAGGAGAATCACTTGAACCTGGGAGGTGGAGTTTGCAGCAAGCTGAGATCGTGCCACCGGACTCCAGCTTGGGCAACAGAGGGAGGCTTCATCTTCAAAAAAAAAAAAAATGTACATTTGTTAAAAGAGCTTTTCTCCAAATAAGCACAGGAGGCAGAAAACAAGGAGGGTCCTTAGAGACCTCCACCAGCCCAAGCCCCCTTCCCAGCTCTCCTCTCCTCTAGGGAGTTAAGGTGTAGCAGAAGCAGGGGCGGTCCCACTCCAGAAAATGCTTCCTTTCTATAAACAGCATAAAAGCTTCTTCCCCAGTCACTTTGCAGAAGAGGAAGGATGTGTCCAATGCAACTGGACCATTAGTTCAGACTGGAATTAATGGTGAGGAAAAGAGATTTCTCTCACACCATCCAGCCCTTAGGGAGCCGAGGTTCTCTGGGAAGGTCTTTGGAGCTCAGAGCACTGGCTGGCCTTGGGGAAGCCATTTCTGCTCTGGAAGCAAAGAAATTACCACCACCCCTTTGACACCCCCCCAACCATACACATAGTCCTACCCAGCTCTGCCCTGCACTAACACAAATGCTTCATTTGAGTTCAGAGGAAAATGAAGCTAAGAACAGGAGGAAGGGGAATAAAAAAGAAGGGGAAAAAAAGCAAGTGGGGAGGGGGAGATGAGGTACAAGGCACCCTCTCCTCTCACATGCACACTACTGCAGGTGGTTACAACTCTCTTGTTTCTCCACAGCTGAGCAGGAAACTGGGAGAAGAGCCCTTCTCCCCTGCAGCCTCTTCCTCTTGCTCTCCATCACCACTCTCCCAACCCCTGCCAAGTCCCGCATCTGATCCTACGTGAGATAAAGAAGCAGAAGGCCCGGAGGGAGCCCGTGATTTTTGCCTGGATCACCTCTTACAAATGTGATGGGCTGCTGGGCTCGCCCTAACCCCGCATCACCCCCAGGCTGTTCCTTCAGTCTACTTGGGTATGGAAAGGGTTAAGCTCCTCCCATCCCTTCCCTCCCTCATCCCATTTCTCCATTCACTTCTATTTTCCCATCTCCCTAGTGCCAAGCTCATAGTTACACTTACACCCTGTATTAAGATGCATGGAATAGTAATGGGTAAATTCCATCTCTAATTGCAATATTTCCTAATTACTAAATTCCAGAGCTGCCGTATCAACCCAAATATGGGAAGTCCTGCCAGGGTTCTCCATGGTCTGAGGACTGCTTGCTTTACTGAGAGGCACCTGGTCCTCAACAAATGCCTGGGGGGAAGCTTCCTGACATCCTCCCCAGCTGCTGTCCTTCCCTGGTCCCAGAGTGTCCAGTGATGAGGCCCTTGGGCTTCTAGTTTCTCTGAGGGGGAAGGGAGAAAGTGAAGAAAGCTTCATGATCGAGGAAAGCCTTGTGTTGACAGGCAGCTATCCTGGGGTTGGAGAGCATCTGGGAGCCCTGTCACTTTGCACCAGCCACCACCAATGTTCCCAGCTTCAGAGCTCTCCTTTGCGGGCTGGGGAGACCCAGGGGAGGAGGAGGAACCACATGCCCTGGCCTTGGGGAGCACCCAGACTGACAGAGGAGACACGGTTATTTTGAGTTCCCCTTTACAATCCCGGGTACCTTTTACAGAGTAGGTGCTTAGTGCGTCGGAGTGGAACGCGGAGGAAAGTAGGAAATCAGGACGGAACGGGGTGCTCTGGCTCAGGCTGAATTTAGACTCTGGCTGCACCTACATACAAGCATTGACTTTTGGGCTGTGAGTCCCACAGGGATCTGACTTCTCAGACCTGGCGTCTCCAAAGGAGAAAAGGAGTCACACACCAACTAACTCCCATTCCTCCTGCCTTTGCAAGGAGCCCTCCTCCCCAGCCCACCCACAGGACCCTCAATACACATGCGCGCACACACACCACTGCTGGGCTTCAGAGGAGCCGTTTAATTGTCAAGTTGGGAACCTGCAAGGGCTTTTGGTGCTGATGACATCAGCATGCCATCACAGATAGGGCTGCTGAGGCTGGAGCAGGTCTGGATTCAGCGGAGTGTCCCATCATGCACTCAAGTCTGCTCACCCTGGGGCCTCCCTCCTTGCTTCAGAGCAGGTGTTCCTGAAGGAGGTGCCAGAGCCCTTACGGAAGCCCAAGGAAACCCAACATCAGGGAGGAAGAGCTGATTCAATTCCTCCAATGAATCACTGCCTAATTTTTGTAAAGGCTGCTGCCTGATTTCAATCATCCAGCCTCCGGCTTCTACTCAGTGCGTTAGTGGCCTCATCCCAAGGACCCACACCTGCATTCTCGGGCTCCCCGTGCTATACGTAGAGCTGGTGAGAAGGGGCAAGGAGAGGGGGAAGGGTTCTGGCCACTCAGCTGCTGTGGCCTGCAAGGCTCCCCAAAGCACCTAGGATCTGGGGATTCTGAGCAACCACATAACTTCTCTGGCCCTTTGCCCTTCATTGTAATGTGGGGACAGCAATGGCACAGCAAGAGGACTGCAGTGATGAGAGACTGACAGCCCTTGCGAGCCGCTCTATCCTGGCGTGGGGAGGCGCATAGCGAGGAGCCCCAGGTTCCTGGTTGTGCAGGACCCACGCTGGCTTTGCCCTTTCTTATACCTGACACTTAGAGTTACTGACAGTAAAAGCTGAAATCCTGAGGTCCCCAGCTAAAGTGACCAAAGAAGGCCCTCTCCTGACTTTACAGCAGCATGTAATTCCCCTTTCTTTCAGATCTGGGGGCTGCTTGGCCTTTTAATGGACCCAGCTACTCACATCCTACTTCCCTAAGTGTGAGGGACCTTCCAAATCTAACCTCGTCGTCCCTGGCACTCAGCCAGGGGGACTTTATCCTCATCTGAAAATTATCCAGGGAGGAAGCTTCTACAATAGCCCCTGCTTGTCCTGGATTTGGGAGTCTTTTTTTTT
>NW_022436962.1:6292119-6357899 GCF_009761245.1 Sapajus apella
TTTCCTGGTTTTGGGGTTTTTTTTTTTTTTTTTTTTTTTTTTTTTTTTTTTTTTTTTTTTGAGACCAGGTCTTACTGTCTTCCAGGCTGGAGTGAAGTGTCGTGACCATAGCTCACCGCAGCCTCAACCTCCTGGGCTCACACGATCCTCCTGCTCAGCCTGGTGTGCCACCATGTCCAGCTAATTTTTACATTTTTTTATAGAGACAGGGTCTCCATATGTTGCCCAGGCTAGTCTGGAATTCCTGAGCTCAAATGATCCTCCCACCTCAGCCTCCCACAGTGCTGGGATTACAGGCGTGAGCCACCCCACCTGGCTGGGGCCTCCTTCTTGATGTTTAATTTTAGACCCAGCCTCTCTAGCGGAGGGGGCTGGCAACTAAGTGCTCCACTGCTCTCCAGACTCACAGTGACTGTCAGGTCCCTCTAGGCCTGGGTCCAAATTTACCCATCGCTCTGGCTGCTTCCTTGAACTGTCAGTTCCAGGGATGAGAATGAAGGATTGCTGGGACAAATTCCTTCCCTGAAATCAAGCTTTGGCAAGAAACAACTCATTAGTCATCAAGAAGAAGTGCCTTTAAGTTAGAGGGATGACATGTGGGAATGACCACCAGCGGAGTGATGGCAGCTCCTTCACTTGAGTTTTAAGAACATCAAAGGTGGGCAATGCTCCTTCCAGCTGGAGAACCCAAGACATCATTCTGTGTGTAGGCAGGAAAGGAGCCACAGGCCACGCAAGGATGGCAAGCACTCACGTGGCACTCCTCCTGTGCCAGGCACTGTTCTACACCCTTTGCAGTAATTAACACATTTCATCCTCACCAAGAACAACCTACGTCATAGATACGAATCTTAACTCCATTTTACAGATGGGAAGACTGAGAAACAGAGTACGATGAACTTGCCCAGAATCAGAGCAAATGGCAGAACCAGCATGAACCCTGGCAATCTGGCTATAGTCACCATGCTGCCTCTTAGAAAAAAATCTGACTTGATGTTTCTCCAACGAAACTATATTATTCATCATAGGCTTCTGGAGCCCAGAAGAACCCATAACCGAATCCCAGCTTCTCTGGCCTGGCTTCTCTGACCAAGTGGAAGATGAAGAATCAACTTGTTGCCTATGGATGGATTATTCACATAGGGAATTTAGAATTGCATCTGTCCGATGGGCCGGGGACCATTTCTAAAATAACACGAATAGTTGTCACTTCTACAACGCTACCCTGAGAGTTAAGCACTATTACCTCTGTTTTATAGAGACAACGCTGCAGACATTGTCAGGTCATCCTGTCGTGCTCTTGAGACACCCTACATACCTTCGTAACTCTTGTCAGTCATAATGAATTCTTTTTGTAATTGTGTGGTATTCACTAGATTGTAAGCGCCACGAGGGCAGGAAGCAGGTCTATTTTGTTGCCACCTGAATCTCCATTGCCTAGCAGATTCTCAAAATGCAATAGCGGAATGAATGTGGAGCGGATGCTGAGTGGCTCAGTAACATTCGTAGGACCTACCGCTGTGCTCACTTCCCCACCCACAGACTAGAACAGTGGCACACGATAGGTACTCACTAATAAAATACTTGTTGGAAATAAGGTCTCACACTTTGTACTTAGCAGCCCTGGAATTTGAACCCAGGCCTGTCTAGCTCCCAGCCTCTGTTCTTTGGTGCCTCGTATTTAACCACTACACTGAGGAAATGCCTCCTACTGCTCCCTCTGGCTTGCCGTTCCAGTTCTTTAAGAGTATCCCCACCACCCTGGACCTTCAGTGATGCCTGGCTCCAGCTAGAACTTGCCTAGATCAGGAAAGTCCACAGAGTGAATCCCAAGTGAAGTAGTGTTTCTACTCATCTGCAGCCTTAATTTATCCGTGAGGACGTTTCTGTCTAGGGAAGGGAATGATGGCCATTCTTCCAGCCAAATGAACCCCAGCCTCCTCCCACTCTGTCCTCATTGCCCTGTCCCCCTGCTTCCAGTGCCCTCACTGCCCTTTTATCTACCCTCCCCTGAGAGGGCTGCACAGGCCCTACTGGGAAGAAAAAGGAGACCCCATTGAGCTAGGACAAAGTTCAGATGGAGGCAGAAAGAATGAGTAGAGGTCAGGCTCGCCTAGGGGCTGGGGAACACTGGGGTGGCCTGGTCCCCTGGGGTTGGGGAGGGCAGGGAAGAGGCTTCTCCAGCCACCTTCAAAGCCCACCCACCCCCAGGTTTCTGCAGTATCAGGGACAGCCCTGTCACACCTGCCTGGAAGCTGCCTGAGGAAGAACGAGCTCTAGCTGCAGTGTGAGGGCAGGGCAGCCCAGACCCAGCTCCAGAAAGGGTCTCCCCGGCTCTGTGAGGTCTTCAGCAAGGTACATGCTTTGCCCAGGATGAAACCAGCTTCAGTCCTAAATTGAAGCCAGTGGCAAGTTTCTCTGGGCAAAAGGTCAATGTTCACAAACACCAACACTTCTTGCTTTCCTTGGTCCTGTTCTGCAGATGTCAGACCCCAAAGCTGCAAAAGAAATGTTCTTGCATAATCACCCCTTTCCCAGAAAGAAAACCCAAGCTGTCCAGACACAAGCTCCGGGACTGCAGAACGAAACGGACTCACGGCAGAGTGGTCTGGCCTTTCTTCCTCCAGGGTACGGCGGGCCAGGTCTCTGTGAGACTATAACCTAGACACTTTCCTCTGCCTCCCTCTCCTCAGCTTTCCCGAAGCTCCCTAGCTTCTCCTTTGGCAAGACAAGGAGGGGAGAAGGTAAGGATTATGCCCAAGAAGTCCCCAGAAAAAGCCAGCCCTCTGAGGGGAGTCCTAGAGGGTGAAGCCACGCATCTGCCTGGCAACCAAGCAGAGCAGAGGCGGCCACCCAGAGGGAAAGGGGCCCAGGAGTCGGGGTTCAATGGGCACTGGCCATTCCCCAGGGGCATGAGAGGAGCTGGGTTGGAGATGGACTCCCTAGGCGCAGTGTGTCTGGCTGGACCCCTGACGCTGACTCACCCCCAGGGCCCTGACACACGCTGCAGCTTGCAGTGCCTGCCAGGCCACCGCTCTCACTCTCGTTCCAAAGGACCAGGACGCCAGGCACGTCCCACTGCATCAGAGCCACCCTGCCCCCTCCCACCTACCCCTCGGCCTGCCTAGGGTCATTGAGCATGGCTATTTTTTTTCCAGCATCTCTGCTGCTTCTAGCAGCCCCAAAGCTGGACTTGGTCCCGAGTAGGGAGAGATGGTTGAAAGGATTAAGGGCTTCCCTGCTTCTCACTGTCAGCACCTCTAATGAAGTGCCAGGTGATGGAGAGCTGGCTGGATTGGATGGAGGACAATCTACTCCACCTGGGAGAGGCCTCTCAGGGCGGCAGCAGTAGGGGAGAGAGAAGGGAACTCTTCTGCTTTCCAGGTCAGACCCCAGTTCGCCTTTCTGGCTTCCTCGGCGCCCCCAGGTCCTAAGGACTTCCTCCTCCTCGTACCCCAACCCAACCTGGGCTACCTGCTCACCGGGGCGTCTGCCCTTCCCTCCCCACCGAGGCGGCCCCTCCGGGCCAGGCCTCTTCTGTCCCTGCACTCCCTTCCTCCCGCTGAGGGGAGAGCACCTACACCACCACCTCAGCTGGGGGTGGGGGAGGACGCTGCGCTTGCCAGGAGAGACCCCACACGAGCTGGGGGCCAGGGGTGCGCTGGAGGCACCTGTGGAATGTGGAGATGAAAAGGAAGAAGGAGACAGGCGGAGGGGGCCTGGCTTAGTGAGATGGGAAGCGATAAAGCTCCTCTTTTTAGTTGAAAATTAAAAGCTCTGTGCCCCAGAGGTGGGGAAAGGAACATAGGCAGGGAAAGGGGGAACCCCAAATGGGAAAGCTACATGGAAGAGTCTAGAAAGGGGAGTCGGGCTGTGAGCACCCGCCAGGCTGCCAGCCCAGCCCTGGGGACAGAGCTGAAGCAGGGACGGGGCGTCCTAGGTCGTGCTGAGTCATGAGATTTGGAGAGAGGAGAGGGGCGCCTCCATCCCCCACTCGGGCCCGGGCCCCAGCTCCTCGTGCCCGTCGTCTCCAGATGGCCCCTGCGGTCTGTCTCCCCAATCTCTCCCTGACCCAGGGTCTCCGGCTCCCAGCGCCCAGACCACCCCTCACCCCAACCTCCCACGACGGCGGTGCCAGGGGTCCCGCAGCTTGAGACTGGGGCAAAATAACCTTCATTGGAGACCAATGGGGCGGGCGGGGGGCTGGACTAGACGCGAGTGGGGGCGTCCCAGGGACAGGAGAGAGGGGTGGGGGTGCACAGCCGGCGGGTGCGGGGGACGCGTGGCCCGCCCCTCTCTGCAGCAACTCGCGGGGAGACTGCGAAAGGAAATCCGCACCCCCCCAGTCCCAGTCCCGCAGAGGAGCTCCCCGCCCCTCAGGTCCGGCTCCCCCAGAGGAACCCTCCATCTGGACGCGTCCAAACTCCCCCAAAGGACGGTGCGGACTCCCGGCCCCTTGGCCTCAAACTTCCCCAGCCCCGCTCACCTTCCGGGAGCCGGACCACCCGGTGGCCCTCGACGCAGCAGCAGGAGAGGAGAAACTTTGGAGGGAGGTCCGTGCCCCCCACCGGCGGGGCTGCGGACTTACCGGAGGGCGACCCGAAGGAGGCAGGAGAGACCCGGGGTCCCCGAGGTGAGAGGGCGTCGGGCCGCAAGGACGCGGCGCTGGCGACGGCTTCGCAGGGGCGCCCGTTCCTCTGGGGCGCGGAGTCACCGCTCCGCCGCTGCCCCAACTCGGCTCCGAAGTGCCTTTGCCGCAAGACTTGCTGAGCTTAGCAGTCTGCGCCGAGGCGGCGGAGGGAGGGGGCCTGATCGATGGGCGCGCGCGGCGAGCGCTGCAGTGAGGGGAGGAGACGCGCGGCGCGGAGGGCGGGAACCAAGGCGGGGGAGGCCCGGAGGAGGCGTGGGCGGGCCTGCCCCCCGGGACCGGGCCTCTCTGCGCAGCCCCCCAGGCCCTCGGCGCCCCCGCCTCCTATTCAAGGTCAAGGAGGCGGCTTCCCGGGCAGGAAGGCGGACTGGAAAGAGGCTCCAGCCTCCCTACCCCAGAGGGCCGGTCTCCTTTCGAGCCACCTTCTTCCCAACTTCCCGAACCCACTGCAGCTCAAGATTAAATTACTGGGCTCAGGAGCCCCCCGCCCCCATAGCCATTTTGGGAGCCCTGAGCCCCTAGCCTCCCCTCCTCCCCTTCCCACTTAGGTCACCGCTACCTAGAGTGGCCACCTGGATAATGGGGGCTTATGAGCCTAAAGGATGGGTGGGAAAGAGGAGGATGCTTGAGAGATGGCGCCTGAGGCCTATGGAAATAGAGCGGCGGAGGGGAGAGGAAGAACAGGGTGGCGAGGAGAGAAGAGCTGGAAGGCGGTGGGAAGGAAAGGAGGACGCTACTGGTTATTAAAGTCAGGGCATTCACACGTGTTAGTTTGCTTAATGTGTGAGACATCCCTTTAAGGTGGGCATTATGGCTGGGCAGTTTGCAGGTGGGGAAACAGTCCCTGAATGCTGCGTTGGGCCAAGGAGCTGCAGACAGTAAGTGGTGGCATTTCGGAAGAGCTTGGGAGAAAGAGAAGGGTGGCAAGGGCAAAGTGAAGGCCTTCCTAACCTACCCAGGTGCTGCCAGGGCAGCAGCAGGACTTCCTTACAGCACAATTTGAATATCCACTTTAACTCTTTTGGAGTTAACTTTCTTTTTGTTTTGTTTTGTTGAGATGAGTCTCACTCCCTTGCCCAGGCTGGAGTGCAGTGTGCAGTGGCATGCTCTGGGCTCACCGCAACCTCTGCCCCCTGGGTTCAAGCGATTCTCCTGCCTCAGCCTCCAGAGCAGCTGGGATTACAGACATGCACCACCATACCCGGCTAATGTTTGTATTCTTAGTAGAGATGGGGTTTTGCTGTTTGGCCAGGCTGGTCTCGAACTCCTGACCTCAAGGGATCCACCTGCCTCAGCCTCTCAAAGTGCTGGGATTACAGCTGTGAGCCACTGCACCTGGCCTGGAGTTAACTTTTATAATAGCACTGTAGCATCCTGCCTCTCTTTTGGGTACAAAACCGTACATGGCGTGAGGTCAGTCTTCAGTACATACTTGCTGAGTGAGTGAGAGGTGGAATGAATGTATTATGAAGAGACGCAAAGAACAAGTGGGATTCCAGCTTGGGAGAGACAAGAGGCAGTGGAGGGCGCTTTTCAAGATCACCGAGCCAATAATCCCAGGTGTTACTGGCAAACCATCCCCAGCTGGAGACTATCCCCAGTTTGGCTCGCCTCAGAGCAAGGCGGCAAGTGGTTGCCACCTCAGTGGATGTTATTAAAGACGTCCGGGAAGACCTCTGGGGAGTCCTCAATGACACTGAAGCTGTGCCCATAGCTCCTGAGGCAGAGACGTCCTTCCTGCTCTCCTGTCGAGTAGCCCTAACAAGGGCAGTGGAGAAAGTGGGGAGCCAAGTTACAATGGACTAGGAATGAGACCTTCACATTCAAAGAGGGTACCCACCGCCCCCACCCTTAGCCAGGTGTGTTCCAGGACTTGTTGCTTCCCCAAAGGGGCTGTCTCTACTGTATTCGCTCCTTCCTGCTCCCCATACTGACAATGAGTATCTGCAGGACTCCAACCAGAGAGAGGGCTGCAGCCTCCTCGAACAAAATCAAGCTTAGCGAACTGGCCTGATGCGCTTCAACTCTTCCATGACAGCAGACTTAGCTGCTTATTGTTCTGATTAAAGCCCTGTGTCAATCTGCGGCCCCAACTTCTCCTAAGCACATCAGAGGAAGCCAGCCTGTCTTCTTAGGCTATTAGGAGAGTCAATGCTGCAATCAATTTGGTTAAATGAAAAATGTGGTGTCCCTGGCTACGGCCTTAATGTTCTTTTAATTCATCAGGACCAGTGGTGTCTGGGTTACAAACCTAATCAGGAGCTTAGCATCCCTCTTGCTTATTCCCCCAGGCTTCAGGAGCTGGAAGAGGAAAGAATGGAAAAGACATCCACCCGCTCCACACCCAGCCTATTATTAGATACTTTGCTTTTCAACTGTTCATCATTGTAGAAAGTGAGCCTCTAGTCAGGAGAATTGCTTGAACCCAGGAGGTGGAGGTTGCGGTGAGCCGAGATCGTGCCATTGCACTCCAGTCTGGGTAACAACGCGAAACTCCGTCTCAAAAAAAAAAAAAAGAAAAGAAAAAGAAAGAAAGTGAGCCTCTAGCATCTTAGACCAACATCACTAAATTGCATACCCATCCAGGGCCATCAGGGCAATCTCTCTGTTTCCAAGCAAGATCATTTTGAACCCACAAAAGGTAGGGGAGGGCTAACACTGAGAGTTATTCAGGAAGAAAGTCTACAACTCCCTCAATTACATTGTTTTACCACTTTCTGCTGAATAGTGTGCTTCCTGGTGGTTTCATTTTCTGTTTCTTTTAGGGAGGAGAGAGGACAGAACAGGGAACTGCAGCATCTTGTCCCTATCACAGCTTTCCCTGGGGACTGAAAGCAGCCCCTCTACCTTTTTCCTGCCTGCCACCCGCCTTCTGCTTGAAGAATTCCATTTTCGTCCATCCTTGATCATAGGTCCACTGGCCCTTGTACCACCTCACACATGGATTGTTCCCCTGCTGCTTCTGGTCAGGTTTTCGTCCTTGCAAAGTTGTTCCAAGCTCTGCTGTCTTCCTTAGAGCAGACAGAAACGAGCTGGGACAGGAGAGCGAGTCTTCATCACTGCTGGCCCTGGCTCGTTCCCATTTACTGCTTTGTCTTGACACACACAGAAACAAACCCTCCTTCAGAAAGCTGTTGTTCTGTCCTCCCGCCTCCTGCTCATACCCATATTATTCTTCCTGAGCAGTTCATATTGTTCCTGACAATTAAGCAAACAATGACCAAATTCTCCTCGAAACACGCCTGCTTTGCTGGTTGTAATTGAGTAAATGGTTTTTTAAACTTACATGCAATTCCTATCACTAAAGGTCTTGGTTTTCTTCTAATCTGATTTTGTAGACATACCAAGCTTAAATGTATTCTATCTTTTGTTTAAATTACCCTATACTACCCTATACTCTAGCTCCACTGAGCTATTTTCATTTCCCTAAGCCACATAATAGTGGTGGCTACCTATTTTGCTAAGGCCCTGCTCAGTGTTTATAACCATTATAGTACTTAATCTTCAATAGTATATTTCTGGCCAGGCATGGTGGCTCACACCTGTAATCCCAGCACTTTAGGAGGCTGAGGTAGGCGACCAGCCTGGCCAACTGGTGAAACCTTGTCTCTGCTAGAAATACAAAAATTAGCCGGGCATAGTGGCAGACGCCTGTAATCCCAGCTACTCGGGAGGCCATGGCAGGAGAATCGTTTGCACGGGGGAGGCGGAGGTTGCAGTGAGCCGAGATTTCTCCATTGTACTCCAGCCTGGGCAGCAAGAGTGAAACTCCATCTCAAATAATAACAACATATTTTTTGTTAATTTTTTTTTTTTAATAAAGATGGGGTTTCACCATGTTGGTCAGGCTGGTCTTGAACTCCTGACCTCAGGTGACCTGCTCACCTTGGCCTCCAAAGTGCTTGGATTACAGGCGTGAGCCACCACGCCTGGTGACATTTTATACTATAGTCAAACTTAGCTATCTCATAAAATGCTTTCCTTTTTTTCTTTATTTTTTTTGAGATGGGGGTTTTGCTTTGTCACTCAGTTTCTTTTTTTTTTTTTTTTTTTTTTTTTTTTTTTTTTTAAGATAGGGTTTCACCATGATGGCCAGGATGGTCTTGAACTCCTGACCTCAGGTGATCCACCCACCTTGGCCTCCCAAAGTGCTAGGATTACAGGCATGAGCTACCGTGCCCAGCCACTGTCACTCAGTTTCAAGTGCAGTGGCACAATCAGGGCTCATTGCAGCCTTGAGGCTCAAGTGATCCTCCTGCCTCAGCCTCCCAAGTAACAGGGACTACAGGCATGCACCACCATGCCCTGCTTATTTTTTAATTCTGTGTAGAGACTGGGACTTCCTATGTTGCCCAGGCTCGTTTTGAATTCCTGGGCTTATGCGATCCTCCCACTTCGGTCTCCCAAAGTGCTGGGATAAGAAGCATGAGCCACTGAGCCCGACCTTCAAATGCTTTCAGTACAGAAGACATGAACTGATCAGATGTGGGGAAAGAAATCAAACATGAGCAAAATAAATACAACTATCATATATCATATAATCTACACGATATCCTAGGTTTTAATTAAAAAAGAAAAACCCTAGTCTCCTAACAGGCAGTGAAGACCAACTCTTCCAGAAAGCTGATTAAGTAGACTATAATTATTTCTCTATTCAATGAACAAAATAAAAAATAATTGAGTTCAAATAAAACTTTGAAATACAACAGAATAGGGAAGACAGAGGACTACTGATCTATAGTATTACACTCCTAGAGGAGAAACTTTTTAAAGTTTCAAGACCATATCTGGCCTATGGAAGAAAGTCACTAGGAGGCAAATAATAATCACAGAATTTTATCAGATCCTAAAGAATATCATGAGGACCTCGTCTTTTCATATAGTGACAATGATTGTTTTTCCTTCTCAGATTCAAAGGGAATAATAACCTACAACACCAGAGCAGACCCTTCTTCCTTCTGCAATGAAGCACCCGTCACAGTTCTATGTCCCAGGTAAGTTTCGCTGAGCCTCAGTTTTCACCCCTCTCATAGAAGAGGAGGTTCTTCTGAGGTGCTTGCCTTGTGGAATGTGAAGAGCAAATGGCTCAGACTACCAATCACACAAGGGCAGAATGTCTCTCCTTACCAGAGGGCAACTGTAGGCTTTGAAGCTGCCCATCAGGGGGAAGATGAAAAGCAAATCAGTTGAAACATTTTCTGAATAATTAACCCTGGTGCTTTAATATCCCTGTGTCCATTAAAACTCTCCCTAAATCGGAGTTGTATCACAGAGCTGCCCTTGAGATGTGCCCTAGCTGTGGACGGCAAGCACCAAAGCACAAGAAGCCGCAGCAGAGACCTGCAGGGAAGAAGCTCTAGGATTGATATGGCCCTTTCTTTGGTATCCCAAGTCCATCTGCCAGTCTTCTCTGTAGCTCAGGAGCAAATCTGGAGCAAGTCTCTTAAGCTTTGTATTTGTCCATGTGCCCATCATCTATCCAGTCAATAACATTTACTATGGCTGAGTGTGGTGGCTCAAGCCTGTAATCCCAGCACCTTGGGAGGTTGAGGCGGGTGGATCGCTTGAGGTCGGGTGTTCGAGACCAGCCTGACCAACATGGTGAAACCCCATCTCTACTAAAAATAGAAAAATTGAGCCGGGCGCGGTGGCTCACACTTGTAATCCCAGCACTTTGGGAGGCCGAGGCGGGTGGATCACGAGGTCAAGAGATCGAGACCATCCTGGTCAACATGGTGAAACCCCATCTCTACTAAAAATACAAAAATTAGCTGGGCATGGTGGCGCACGCCTGTAGTCCCAGCTACTCGGGAGGCTGAGGCAGGAGAATTGCTTGAACCCAGGAGGCAGAGGTTGCGGTGAGCCGAGATCACGCCATTGCACTTCAGCCTGGGTAACAAGGGCGAAACTCCGTCTCAAAAAAAAAAAAAAATAGAAAAATTAGCTGGGCACGGTGGTGAGCACCTATAATCTCAGCTACTTGGGAGGCTGAGGCAGGAGAATCACTTGAACTTGGAAGGCAAAGGTTGCAGTGAGCTGAGATTGTACCACCTCCTGGACGACAAGAGCAAAATTCTGTCTCAAAAAAAACCACACCAACTGCCCCGGCTGGAGTGCAAATACCACCACCTAGGGTATTATCTATCAAGAGCCCTGTAAGGGGCAGGCAACGTGGAGGGGAACACTTACACACTTGAAGGATTTCACAGCCTCCTTGATGCAGGGAGTGAGATACATGTACCAAAAGAAAAGTAGAAGATGCCGTGGGAACCAAAGAGGGGACCCCTAACTCAAACTGGTAGGAAGAAATAATGGCAGACTTCCCGGATGAAACAACCTTTCAGTTATCCCCGAAGGAAGGACTGGTTCTCTAGGTAGGCAATGAAGAAAAAGGCATTCCAGGCAAAGACAGCAGTGGTGGGATAAAAGCATACTGTGCACTCATTGAAGAGCTTAAGTGTTGGAGTCAGAAAGCTGTGTGACTGCTATAAAGCCTCAGTTTCCTTATTTGTTAAATGAAGACCTCACCACCTACTTTGAGGGATTGTTGTAAAGATTAAGTAGTATAATGGTGATCAACCGTGAGCAGGGCCTTAACAAAATAGGTAGCTACTATTATGTGGCGTAGGGAAATGAAAAGGGCTCAGTGGATCTAGAGTATGGGGTAGGTTTGGGGAGAAGAGAAAGATGAGAGGCAAAGGCAAGCTCATGACAGATTCTGTAGACCAGCTGTTTGGATTTTCTTCAGAAGGCAATGGAAAGCTTGAAGGAATCTTAAGTATGGGAGCAACTTGATCCATTTTATGCTTTAGAAAAACCACTCACAGCTGGAGTTGGGTTAGAGGGCCTGTAAGTTCCCTTCCCTTGCTGACTTCTCAAAGGAGGCCACATACAATGTACTGTCGTGCTCACCAGTTTGGATTCTGGAGCCAGACTTCCTGAGTTCCAATCTCAGCTCCCCTCTCAGAGGCCATGAGTTGTGACTTCATTTCATAGCAGCGTGGTGAGTCAGCTGAGGTTATCTGATATCTAGCACAGTACCTGATGTTCAGTCAGAGCTCAGTGCATGTTGAGTAACTCTTATTTCTGGCTCCAGAGGCCGGCAAGCCTAATGATGATTCTCCACATTGTTTGTTCCAGAGAGGTTGAGTGACTTTCCCAAGGAAGCCCAGTGAGTCTGGAAGCCATGGGATAGCTGCCTACCTCCTCATACTGTCTAGGGCCTGGCTTGAGAAAAGTTTTAAAACGAGGATTGAACAGCATTTGTTAGATCCTGTTCCTCACCACCCCAACCCCTGGCTGTGGGGCGTTGATTGTACATGGTCTCTAGACTCAAGAAGCTCTGTGTATGTGTGCACGTGTGTGTACATGGTAAGACCTACAAGCAACACATGCTTGTTGGGTCTTTTTTCTTATTTGAGATGGAGGCTTGCTCTGTTGCCCAGGCTGGAGTATAGTAGTCAGCTCACTGCAACCTCCACCTCCTGGGTTCAAACAACTTCAGCCTCCTGAGTAGCTGGGATTATAGATGCCCCCTACTATGCCCAGCTAATTTTTGTATTTTTTAGTAAAGACAGGGTTTCGCCATGTTGGCCAGGCTGGTCTTGAACTACTGACCTCAGGTGATCCACCCGCCTTGGCCTCCGAAAGTGCTGGGATTACACGTGCGAGCCACCGTGCCTGGCATTGTTGCGTCTTTTATCTGGGTTTTGGAGCATTGTCTAGGAGCTTCTGGCTGAAAATTGTCTGCTATTCCCAAGGGCAACTTACCTTGGGTCCGACGTGCCTAATGCCATGGTTTCCTTTCCCTCATCAGGCCAGGCATCTTAAGAGTTTCCATACATGTGCTTATGCACTCACTAAGGTCTTCTTGTACAGATTTGCTGTGGTTGCCAGGAACGCAATATTCCTGGCCTCAGTCCCAACTGAGGTGACTTTGCGGATGGTGGGTGGAGGAGTTGGGGATAGCTGAGTACCATGGTAGAGCTGCCACCCACCCCCAGCAGGCCCCTGAGGGCAGCAGTTACCATAGCCTTAAAGAGGCCTCTGAAATGCATTTCCGACTTGACTGAATTACCCAAACCAGTTTAGGAAAAACAGAATGTTCACTCAGTTCTCTAAAAGAAGGCTTGTGTAAGTCTCACCCAACTACTGGTGGGAGAAAAACCACAGCCTTTGGGCATCTATCAGCAGCTATGTTGGGGAGTCGTTAGGAATGGTTTACTGCTTTGCGGAACCACACATCTGAGAGGCAGCTCAAGAGTACTCAGAGTCCTTCATCTTGTTTACAGGGCTCAGCCTCAGGAGCCAGACTGTCTGTCTGGGTGCATCCTGGATGTCTATGTACCTCTGGAGCCCAATTTTCTCATCTGTAAAATGGGCATGATAGTATTGATCTCATTGGGATATTGTGAAGATGAAATGAGTTAATATGTGCAAAGCATCCAGAGCAATGCCTGGCATTGTGCTAAGTGCTGTGTTAACTTTTATTATTTCTCATAATGAAGTATGCTAATGCAAAATGCCTTCTTCCTCAGCTTGCCCTAGATGTACATCTTGTTCTGGCCACACAGAAGTCCCTGAAAGTGCAGAGCACAGACTCCTGGGAGCTTTTCTGTGGTTCTTCTCCATTCACGCAGCCAGAGAATATGTACCCAGCCTCAGTATTCAAGGGAACCACTGAGTCAAGGCCTGTCCCTAGTCAGAGAACCATTACTGGAACAATTTGCAGCCAATGCCCCTGACTTACCTTAGGTGGTGCTTTAGGGAGCTGCAGTCAAACCAGACTTAGGAGAGGAGGGGCAGGTAAGGACAAAGTAACCCTAGGGACCTTGTAAACCAGTCTTATTTTAAATATATCAAGCCTCCATCCTCGGCAAGGCCACATGGCCAGTTTGGCAATAACCTTAGTTCAAGTGTCACCTCAAATTTTCACCTTTCTTAAGCCTTGCTCTTTCTTCTCTAGCCCCATCGCAATGTGCATGCACACTGGAACAAGAAACTTGGAACATTTTTTCACGTAGTTCCCGTCTGTATTAAATTCAAGCTCCTTGGGTACAGTGTAGTGTCCATGTTCTATATAAATCTATGAAACCTAGTCCAGGGCTGAGAATGCAGGAGGTGGTTAGCATGCTAGGCACATAACTGGGATCACCACTGGCTTAGGAATTGGCTCCACCTCAGGTTAGAATGAGAATCCAAAGCCTGATCTTCAGTCTTAGGTCTACAGCCCAGTCCAGCCTGGGCAACTGCAAGACTCCATCACTAAAAAGATAAAAATTAGGCTGGGCATGGTGGCTCACACCTGTAATCCCAGCACTTTTGGAGGCTGAGGCAGGAGGATAGCTTGAGCTCAAGAGCTAAAGACCAGGCTGAGCAATAAAGTGAGACCTTATCTTTTTTTAATAAAAAAAAAAAAAAAAAAAAAAAAAAAAAAACCCAGAAAAAAGAGTAAGAACTTAATCTACAACCTAATCTTCCAAACAGGAAGCAGATTAGATATAGACAACGAACTAAAGAATTTTGTGAGAGGTAAAACGTTGCAGAAGATTAGATCCTGATGTCTAACTTTACAGCAAGTTGCAGACCAGAAAAGGAATGGAGGGTGGCCTTGGGTATCTAAATCTTTCCACCACCGCTTCCCCTCTTGTGGACCCTGTCCCAGCCCTGGGAACTAGGAGGCGAAAGCAGCCCAATCCTGGTCCTCTGCTGCCCTCTTCTGTTGCTTATTAGAAGCTTCTCCTGGCTTGTCCTGAAGGGCCTGGAAAACACCCACTTCCTCTCCAATATCCTATCCAATATCCTATTCCTCTCCAATAACCTGCCCCACCCTATGGTTTCAGTATATTAGGGGATTGATATTAGAAGCCAGAAAGATAACTGTGATTGCCATTAGTTCAGACTGGGCTACTAATTTATTTTCCTGAGCAAAAAAGCAGCAGACGGGCACAGACTTCCTTTTCAGGACACTGGAGTTGCCCCCATCTCCAAAGAACTGGCAGATATGGAGCATGCTCCTATTTTGAACTCTAAAGCTAACAAATTATTCTATAGAGGCAGATTTTTTTTAAGCTTCTAAGTGAGGGCACAATTTCACACTCTAAAGCTAACAAATTATTCTATAGAGGCAGATATTTTTTTAAGCTTCTAAGTGAGGGCACAATTTCGCATCCAAATTCCAGCCTTCCACTCTCACCCACAGGGAAATATTACCTGTGTTACAAGGATTAAATAATACATGTGAAGCCCTAAGACGACCAGCTGCAGTGGCTCATGCCCGTAATCCCAGTACTTTGGGAGGCCTTGGGGAGTGGGTCGCCTGAGGTCAGGAGTTGGCCAGGAGTTCAAGATCAGCATGACCAGGTGAAATCCCATCTCTACTAAGATACAAAAATTAACCAGCATGGTGGCACATGCCTGTAATCCCAGCCACTCGGGAGGCCGAAGCATGAGAATTGTTGGAATCTGGGAGGTGGAGGTTACAGTAAGCAGAGATCATGCCACTGCACTCTAGCCTGGGGGACAGAGAGAGACTGTCTCAAAAAAAAAAAAAAAAAAAAAAAAAAAAAAACCCAGTCCTAAGAACAGTACCTTAGGTAATGCCATACAAGTATTTTGTTTTTCAAAGTCAGTGATGTGACAGAAGTCACAGTATTAAAAGGATGTGGGATTGATTGGAGTCTGGCTCAGCTACTTCTACCCATATCCCAGTTTAAGTCACCCCTCCTCCACAACTGATTTCTCATTGCCCAGTCTATAGGCCAGCTAGCAAAGAAGGTAATGATCCTTTCCTATGTCTGCTTCCCTAAGGACCCCATCATTCTGGACTCATAGAAAGCCCTCGGTAATCATACCTGTCAATCCTGTCCCCAACCCTAATCTTATTGAAGATTATTACCTATACTCAGTGTTGTTTTTCTCTCCTGCTGGCCACCAGGACAAACCATCAAT
Source organism: Sapajus apella (assembly GCF_009761245.1). Taxonomy (NCBI): domain Eukaryota; kingdom Metazoa; phylum Chordata; class Mammalia; order Primates; family Cebidae; genus Sapajus; species Sapajus apella. The sequence continues at coordinate 6,307,718 of NW_022436962.1, forward strand.
ATGGCGAGAATATATAGCACTTATGGAAACCAAATGGTGCTATCTGGTGGCCAAGCTGAAGTGGCAGCCAGAGTTCCCCTAAGTTTAGCAGGGGCTCAAAGGGAACATACTGAATGAAATCAATGGGAAGGAAGGATATTGAGCTAAGTGCTTGCATATTCAGTCATGCTGCCTTATTCGCCCTTCAAACTCCCCTCTGCTTAACTTTCTGGACATTCTTTTCCTTGACCCATTAAGACCTACTTAAGTTGTACATTCTTGCTCCTTGGAGGGTTTGAGTGGAATGTGCGGTGGTATGGAAATGAAGAGAACATAGAAACAGGCTGTGGGCACTCATGTCCACCATGTCCTCTGCTAACCTCCCAAGGCATGCCAATGTCCAGAAGCCTATGCCCAGGATCTGCCTCCTCCTGTGACATTGCCTGAGAATATACAGTGGTGTCTGTGGAACACACCGTGTTAAGGACCATGGGTTCTCAGTCTCAAGAGGGAAAAGGAAAAGAATCATTTGAGGCATTTTGGCCCATTTGAGGGTGGCCGCTTCAAGGCTAAACATGGTTGCTAGATTTCAAGACATCTTTAAAAAATAAGAGTACTCCACAACCAGGGCTACAAAAAAAAAATCAGGGACTGGAGGTCAAACCTTAAGCTACATTTGCCTACTCTATTCCCTGCTGGCTGGGAGCAAGAAGAAATGTGGGGACAGCAACAGAGATGAAGGAGGTTCCCCCATTCCAGGGCCAATACTCTTAGTTAGACTGGCTTGGGCAAGTGTTGCTTCATCTGTTTGGTTTTCACACCTGTGAAATAGGAACAGGGACTATGATGGGTGATCACAGCATTGAAAGAGCAGAATTCCACGTGTACTATAACTGGCCAGTGAATTAGGATGGCTTCAGAAGCTATGGAGCATCTTAAATAGCAACCATCTCCTAGGAGCTCAGAAAGTCTTGCAAGAGGCCAGGTGCAGTGGCTCACATCTGTAATCCCAGCACTTTGGGAGGCCGAGGTGGGCAGATCACTTGGGGTCAGGAGTTCGAGGCCAGGCCTGTCTCTACTAAAAGTACAAAAATTAGCTGGGTGTGGTGATGGGCACCTGTAATCCCAGCTATTCCGGAGGCTGAGGCAGGAGAATCGCTTGAACCTGGGAGGCAGAAGTTGCAGTGAGCCAAGATCTTGCCACTGCACTCCAGCCTCAGAGACAGAGACTTGTCTAAAAAAGAAAAGTCTTGCAAGAGACAGATCAAGTGATTTTAAAACACTCTCTTGCCTTTAGGAGGCCAAGGCAGGATGATTCCCCCGCCTCCCTCCCCACTGAGCCCAGGAGACCAGCCTGGACAACATAGTGAAACCCTGTCTTTATAAAAAAATTTTTTTTTTTAAAATTAGCCACACACTAATTGTGGCTTTGTGGCCCACACTAGTCCCAGCTACCTAGGAGGCTGAGGTGGGGAGATCACTTGAAGCATGGGAGGTGGAAGCTGCAGTGAGCTGTGATGACGCCACTGTACTCCAAACTGGGTGAAAGAGCAAGACCCTGTCTCAAAAAAAACAAAACCAAAACCAACTGTCGCCCCTCAATACTCCACACACGATACTGACACTCTCTTAAGCAACTTGGATCAACCTGCGCTCTCCCTCTACATTCCTTCTGTAAAATGTACTCAGGGTCTTGGCCTGCTCTCTTTTATTCTCGAGTAGTATTTGTTCCTAATCATACTAGTCAATTTGTTATAGCAACTATGTTATCATTCACAATGAAATGAGTGTGAAGTTGTTTTTATAAAAACCAAATTGATTTACTTACTTGTAAAACTGTCAATTTAGGTGGGTGGAATTCTTACAAAAGATTGGAGAAAATGAGTAAATATTTAGAATTCTAAAATCAAATTCCTAGGCCAGGCATGGTGGCTCACTTTGGAAGGCTGAGGCAGGTCGATCACTTGAGGTCAGGAGTTCGAAATCAGCCCAACCAACATGGTGAAACCCTGTCTGTATAAAAATACAAAATTAGCCAGATGTAGTGGCACATGCCGGTAATCCCAGCTATTTGGGAAGCTAAGGCAGGAGAATCACCTGAACCTGGTCGGCAGAGGTTGCAGCGAGTTGAGATAGCGCCACTGCACCCCAGCCTGGGCAACAAGGGTGAAACGCTGTCTCAAAAAAAAAAAATTTTTTTTCTCTTTTGTTGTGCAAATTCTTTAAAAATAATTTTAAAGGAGCTCAAGCAGAAATCATAGATAATGCATTTTGGCTATTATGAATGAAGGCCGTCATGCCCAAACTGTAATTTTTCTCAATTTTTGAGTTTGAGAACTCTAATATACATAAGATTTAGGTTAAATGTATTTTTCTCATCCATTAATTTAATGTTTTAATTAACTGTTGAACTACTTGTCCTGATCATTTACAAAAGGGGCTTTTGAGTGTGTGGGTTCACAGAATAACGGTCAGTGAAAAAGTACTGACAAGGGCAGAAAGGAGGCAGTGTTTGCAACTGTACTCCTCTCCAACTTCTAGCTAGGTAAGTTTGCCAGGAGCTAAAAGTTTTGGTGTTTAGGGGGTGCCTTTCGACATTTATATTAAATAGAGAAAATAACTTTTGTTTCCTCAGAAGGGCAACTTTTTTTTTTAGGGCAACTTTTAAATTTCTCAATTTTCCCATCCAAGGGGAGGCAGAAAGAATATTCTTTGGCCTCCACTCACCTGGAACAGGTCAAATGACCTCACCATTCCATTCCATTATTGCAATGCAGCCGGTTATCCTGAAAGTAAGAAACTCACCCAAACTCACCACTTTCTTCATCCTTGTACAATTAACCCAGAACACAAACAGGGAGCTGGATTATCTGCTGTTGTTGACTGGCTTTAAATGTTCCATTTATACTGATAAAAACGTAAGGTGCATTCCTATGTAAGCAATATTGAAACATGAAAACTTGTTCACACAAACTTGAAGGGAGAAGTGAAAATATACACTTTACAAATTGATTCTTTACACCCTCAGACAGGATTTACAACAGTATTACTTTATACAAATTCCTACTATATACATTTTTTTTTCTTTAGGCAGCTTTTCAGAAACATTTGTTATAAGTTACACATGAAGCCTCCCAAGAGAAAGCTGAGAGGCTTAAGAGAGCCACATGCAAAGGACTGGTGACAAAGGGGCAAAGAGGGCGAAGCCAGCACTCAGCTGCTTCATAGTCAATAGGAATTGAGGGACCTGACCCTCATACATAGCTCAATAAAGGCTGACACTGGGATCTTCATTGCTTTCCTCACCTCTTCTTCCCAAGAAGCAACGTTTCATCAGAAGGGATTGTGTTTTCTGCAGCTCTGTGGCAAGGAAAGACTATTTTAATATAGGCTGACACTAGCATGGACTAGCATGTAGTCAGTCTGATAATGAATAATCAGCTCTGGCTTAATGTATCACAATGGGCAATGACTCTTAAAATCCTTGTTGTCCAATTCTGTCTCCTGGTACACGTATATAGCATCTGGAATCCATTCCGGTCTGTGCTATATGGCAAGAAACATAGGCAAGACTGAACCCAGAAAAACACCCATGGGTACTAATACCAATCAATGCCTGCCCTAAGCCAGAAGCAGGTCTTAACAGACTGCCAAATATCCATCAAGATTTTTAAGTGGAATAAAAAGAGGCGGAAACCCATTACAAAGGGCCTTCAGAGTACCACCTGGATTGGTAGAGAGCCATGTTTCACCCTCTTCCAGGTAGACATCTACTCTATTCTCAGGCTAATCTTACACCAACACCCAAAGAGCCATGTTGCTTTTGATGATGGGTATAATGGCAAAATCAGGTACATTTCAGACACCTTGCTAAAATACCCAAAGCCTCAAGATCTTTATTGTCATTTTCTTAAGCTCTGCACTGGAGAAGGAAGCAGGGAGATTCAGGTTTTTACCAACCTCCACCACAAGTGGCATCTCTCCTTTAGGTTACCCTTGAGTTAGAAAAATGAATCCCATCTTCCAGGATACTGAAATGAAGCTGTAAAGATGTCAACTTCCTGTAAAGCCAGTCCAAATTACATAATCTTTCTCTACCCTTTGGTGCAGAGTTCACCAGATTCTCTTTACCCGCTGACCCTCCTCCTGGCTCAGGCTCTAACCTAACACAGCCCTTCCCCTCTCCCACCTCACATACCTGCAGGACTACTGACATGGAAACTGAAATGTCAGTTTCTGTGTGCATTTTATCATGTTTCCCTACAAATTCAGAGGTTTCTCTGGTACAGGCCAGCTTCAGAGCTAACACACAATGAAACATGGTTTTCAGATCACAACGTCAGTCTGTAGTTATTTTAGGGATACAACGAACAAGGCATAAACTGGAAAGTAAACGTGTCTCTGTGTTCACTGGTAGTGTGATGGTGTACAAGGTAGGAGCAACACTGTAGGAGAACTGGAAGACAAAAAACCCAGGTTTCGTTGTTTACTAGTTGTATATCTTTGGGCAACTGACATTCTCTTTAACTTCAGCATCATCACATATAAAATGGTCAGTGGTTCTCATCCAGGGAGGGTGTGGTTCAAATACACACATGCCTACCTTTTCTGCCTCACTCACAGGTACAAAGATCCCATCTTCTCAAGGATGCTATTGTCAGGGACTGTGCACCAACCACAGGTGAAGAAGACAAACTAGTGGGGATGGGGGCAGAGGTTGTGCGTACTAGATGGCAGAAGCTCTCTAAATAAGCAGTGGCTTTATAGCAGCAGAGTCTTGTTTTAAGCTTAATTTCTCAATAGAAGAAAGGACTGGGACAGTTGGGATCATATTTCAATGTTGGGGGTGAGGAAGGGGGTTCTAAGAATTTGAATACTAACAAGGCCAAACCACGATGATTCCAGATTGTACTCTGGAGACTATTCTCCATTGGCCCCAGAACCCCCATCAGACGAGGAGAAACATCACAACAACTGCAGAAAACTGCAGACAACTAGAAGTCATTCTTAAAGAGATTTAATTATTTGAAGTGCATAAAAGGGGAGAGTACATTTAAATCTCTGCTATATCACAAACTGCTGTTTTTGTTGTTGTTTTATTAAGACCCACCAATTTTACTCATCTTCAGGTTTATGGCTGTAGAATGTGGAGAAAACAAATACTGGCAACAGAATAGGAAAAAGTAAGCAAAAGTCTGTTCTGTTCACTGGAATGTCTTCTCCACTGCAGAACAGAGCCCTTTAAAAAAGAAAAGCAAGGAAAATAGCTATGGGCTATCCATAGCCAGTAATGACAGCTAGAGTTAGAAAGAAATGAGAAAGAGAACAAGGAGGCAAAGCCTGGGAATTCACAAGTCCCCTCTCAAGACATATACTAAACCTGGACCTCTATGAAGATTAATTTTCCTTAGATTTCCTTCCAACGTCTTAACCCTAAAACCAAGTTCTCCTGTCAACTCAAATATAATAATGGCATCATTCCACGAGGAGGACTGATTTGAGGATTGAAGTGATTTGCCAACATTCTGAGAAAGCTTTAGTAAAAAGAGCATGGCTTTAAAGACAGGTTCTAGTCCTTAAAGACAGAGGGCTTCTTTGTTAGTGAGGGCTGTAGGCCTATGGCCCACCAAACAGAGGAGGACACAAAAGAAGAATCCCCTAATGTTGTTTGCAGGCTAATATCCACTGCCACTGCAACTCAGTTGGGCAGAAGCAAAAGCAGGCAGCCCCTTCTGGCTGTGTAAGCCCACACTGGAGAGGGGCAGAAGCAGCTGTGCTCTAATGGCTCTAAATAATCAGCATTTAGTGTTATGTTAGGATGAAGGATTTATTCCACAATATAAACTGTAACATTTGATACAAGCTACCAAAAAATAGGGGCAGAAGAAAGGGGCAGGGAGAAAGCCAAATTACAGCTGTGGCAATTACTTACAGAGAAGTCTCTTTTCTACATCACTAGTTCATCAGTGACACTAGAAACTAGACATTTGTGTTCTGTACATCAACCAATTGCTAAAGCACCAACACACTGTTTGGAAGTTTGTTTTGTTTTGTTTTAATTCCAGCCACGGAAACCAACACGGAAGTTATTGCTCAGATAAATAAACCTAGTCTACCAGGAAAAAGAAAAGTGGATAAAGAGAAGAAACAAACAAAACCCCCCAAAGTGAAAAACTTAAAAAATTTCCCCAATCTGGTAAAGGAATAAACAAGGGAGAGCTTCCTCAAATGAGGATTTACTGGAATTTCTGGTGGGTACCCTTCTGGGCACTGGAAGTGAGTTGGACTCTTAAGCTGGTAAATCCCAGACAGAGGTAAAATTTTAATGCTGTACATGAAAAGGTGCAAGCTTCAATGCCTTCCAAATTGGTGGGAACCCCTGCAAAAAACAGTCAGCTTTTCAAACCTCAACAACCACAAACAGCTCTTAAGGAAAAAATACAAAAAGTGTCAAAAAATTTTTTAGTTGTTTTTTCTTTTCTTCAAAGAGTCCTGGAAAAATGATCCCATAAGGAATAGAAATAGCACCGTTTACAGGCTGGCTTGAGTACCAGTCCTGTAGCTTTGCTGAGATTTGAAGAAATCCTCTTGGTTGGAGTCCTGAATTACATTAAGTGGGGGGCAGGGGGGTATCTGTTTTTGTGTTTTTACTTTCGGCTTGGTGCGTCCTTCACAGTACAGCGCACACAGATGTAGTCTTCTTTCTCTGCCATCTCTGGGGAGACACCAACACAGACCTGATGAAACCACTGATTGCAGCTGCCATCACACTGGACCCAGTCCACCTGGTTACAAAGAGCAGGAAGATGGGGTTTTCAGAGGAAAAAAATGGATTCAAACTTGGGCAGTCCAGCCTCAAGAAATTCAGGCCATTTGCCAATAACGGCCACTGTCCCACCACTGGGACCTCTGGCACAACAGCTAAGCCAAATGAGTGTAGCTGGCCCCCTAGCCAAAGCAACCGAGTCAAAGTCATTCTTCAAGTCGTGTCTGCTTTGGGGTAAAGACAGCGCTGCCCTGTGATAAGCCAAAGGGCATTACATCAGCATCCCTCCCACCTTCTTAGCGCCGGGAAGGTGAAAGCTGGAAGAGCAAGAAAAGGAAAAAGGGAAGAACAAGAGTTTCTTCAAGAAAAGGGAGGAGACCCAGGAACGATGGTAAGAGCACAGATATCAGTGGGGGGAAGGCTGAGCAATCCATTCAGATCAGCTCAAAGCAGATAAGCAGAAGAGAAAGACCCAGCGAGATGAGGTCTAGCTTACAGGGTTTCTGAGTTAAGGGAAAGCACGTCCTCTATGGCCCAAACCTCACTGACCTCATCTCCTTCTGGCTGCAGGCAGCTCACAGCTGGGCAGATGGCATCTTCATCCTCAGAGTCCTCCTGTTCGGAATAGGATGTGTCTGAGGGCAGGGAATGAGTTTCGGCAGAACGAACTAATTCATAGCTACGCTCTCTTTCTAACTTGAAATTGTTCATGTCCTTGGGGTGGCTCAGTTTGATTTTCTTCTTTTTGGGGGTCCGCATTTTCTTAACTCGTTCCCACCGCTCACTGGAGAGGCCCTCTCTTTCCAGGCGTCTCTTCAGTTTTCTCTCAAGACTGTTAATTCCATCTCGCTTCCCTCGGCAACAGTCATTCTGGATGGAAGATAGGAAAATTTCAATTTTAGCCTATGGTTCACCTATGACTAAAAGTAGTGAAGCTAAAGAGAACATGTAAATTAGAAATCAGATGATCCCCCACTCTACACAGAAAAAAAAAAAACTGCATCTTAACCACTCCCCTCCCAGTCTTAACCAGTTTGGGTTTAACATACTTCCTTCCCCTGTCACTGTTAGTGCTACCAAAGGATCACTGGGAAAAGGAATGTTAAAGACGTGATTAGCCTTCAAATTAGCCAACCAATACCAGAAGATGGAGAGGGGCCCACCAAGTCTTCCTTTCACCAAATCCCTGAATGACTAACTACTCTGTCGGTTCTGTCTAGGTGTTTATGTCTATCCTTTGACCTATAGGCTCCTGAGGAACCACAGTAATATCTTCCTTCTTTAAGGATGTATACCAAGTAGTATGGCATGATCGTTGAATGTATTCAGTTAATAACCTTACTCCTATAAGGTGTGGGCACCTATAAGGTGTAAGGAGTAAGGTGTATTAACTGAATACGTTCAACGATCATGCCATACTACTTGGTATCATAATGAAAAATGAAATTCTAAATGCCAACATTAGCCCTCATGCTATCTTTAGAGAAGTTCTTCCCTAATTTAGCTTCAGGCTTCCCAGTAGTATTCTCAGGGGCCTTAAATGTGATAGGTCGGTCAGTTCACCAGAAGGAAGTGGCAGCAGCAGTATCCTTAACTATGTTAAGAAACAGAATATTAAGGAATATCCTTCAAGTAAGTCAGCATTCAAAATGGGTCAGTTGCCAGGCGCGGTGGCTCAAGCCTGTAATCCCAGCACTGTGGGAGGCCGAGGCGGGTGGATCACGAGGTCAAGAGATTGAGACCATCCTGGTCAACACGGTGAAACCCCGTCTCTACTAAAAATACAAAAAATTAGCTGGGCATGGTGGCGCGTGCCTGTAATCCCAGCTACTCAGGAGGCTGAGGCAGGAGAATTGCCTGAACCCAGGAGGCGGAGGTTGCGGTGAGCCGAGATCACGCCATTGCACTCCAGCCTGGGTAACACAAGAGCGAAACTCTGTCCCCCACCCCCCCCAAAAACAAAACAAAACAAAACAAAAAAAAACCAAAATGGGTCAGTCTAATCACCCAGTCCTCACGCCAGCTGTCTTGGTAGGTTTGGAGGAGTAAAAGAAAGCATGTTAAAATGTTGATTCTAGGAATATCTTTGATTCTAAGAGTTTATCCCAAAATGCCTTTCCAATCATCTTTACAGTTATTTCTCTTATAGGGGAAAATAACCCTGCTTCTCACCATTACCACTTGGGAATGATGAGGAGGCATTTGCTAAAAAGAAAATAAATATTCACACAGTGACTTAAAACAGGAACAAAATCCAGGTTGCATACCCAAACCGTAGCAGATGATATCCAGCACCTATCTTCTCACCGACAGTCTTAGGAGCAGAAATGTGAGGTAGAGAGTTTGCATCCTTTTCTGGATCAAAGATACCATCTTATTCACCATGCTATTTAGATAGAATGACACTAAAAAGCATACCTCCACCCCAGACTGTGCCTTGCCCAGAAGCCTCTCAGACACTCACCTTCTCACTGCTGGGTCTCACTGGTGAGCTTCTGTCAGTCTGCTGAGTAGGGCTTGGCTTTGCAAGTAAAGTCTGGTAAAGTTCCTGAATTTCAGGAAGGGATACCTGGAGCAGCTGGGCTTCCATCAATAATTCATTCACATCTGGACTAACGCCTGTTAAAGACAGACCAAATCAAAATGTTAACAACAAAGGGTGTTTCACATTCACATTTGGATCTATCAGACAAACAGAAGGACTGCCCTTCATACTACTTCCCGCTCCTTAAATTGCAAATTACCTTCAGTTTAAGTGAGGTTTACTTAATGTGCCTAAAACCACAATAAACAGAACCAAAACTACATTTCCTAAGTCTTCTGATTACTAGTATTAATTCTACACTAAATCCCCTTCTCATGTAACTTATTGCTAATGAAGAGATTGTACTTTTGCCTTGATGGCTTCTAATAGAAAGCGTAGAAACATCAGATGATACTATAGGCCATCAAAAAAGAAAAAAAAAAAAAAGAAAGCATAGAAACAAACTGATGGTGGCCCACAGCATGAACAGTCTGAGTAGATCAAGGAGCTCTAACCACATTACTAGACACAAAATGAGATGCTGTGACTAAGGATCAGGACTCTAGCAAATGTGGATTATCCCTAAGATTCTCCACAAGTCTCCTAAGTAATGAAGTAACAAGGGAGCCTGTGACTTAGACACCAGTGTCTAATTATCAGTTGGTGTGGCATGAACCCTTTAATCCCCGAGGACAATGGATATAAAGCCTTCCTCTCTTTTCCTTTCCATTTATCCATTTAGAAGCCTTCAATAGGATCCCTTCCCTATTCTGCAAATACATAATAGCCTATATATCCTACATTTCACCATAAAGTCTTTTTTTTTTTTTTTTTTTTTGCTTTTAAAGATGGGATTTCACCATGATGGCCAGGCTGGTCTTGAACTCCTGACCTCAGGTGATATATCCACCTCGGCCTCCCAAAGTGCTAGGATTAGGCATGAGCCACTGCGCCTGGCCATAAAGTCCTTTTTTATGGTACTTGATCATCTACAACAAAAATCTAGTAATACAAGATAACTCATTACATAATAATAACAAAATACAAACCATGGAGGGGGATACAACTCCATCCAGTAGAGAAGGGAGAGTGCAAATATGAGGTTCTGTTGTCCCAGTCATCAGGCAAGGAAAATGATGTTGTGCCAGGAGGCTGAGATACCTAATAGAGAGAAAAGGTTTTATAATAAAATCTCTTCAGGATTAAAAATACTCCCATTAGTCCAATGACACTAGCTTGCATTACCCAGGCAGGCAACCAGGAAAAAAAATAACTTGATTTTCCCCTACTGAAGAGTCTCCTGGCATTTCAGAACTGGCCAAATCAACTCATATCCTCCCAAAGATCAAGCCTTTAATCTTTCCCGTTTTACTTGGACTGATTTCAGAGATGTAAAGACCACTGGGAAATAAGCCATTTTCTCAGTGTGAGAACAGATCATACAGCCTTTTAATCTTTTTCTAATTCTCCTTATTGAAGATTAAAATACAATGAACACATATGTATCCCCCTGAGTAAACCAAATGAGGACCTGTCAGAAATCATCCATAACCACCTCCCTATCTTCCTTAGTGTTTTATTAAAGGAGCTAGGGGAAACACTTCTTTGAACATGAATTAATAAGTAATAGTTATGTCCTCTCCCTTTAATAAGAAAGGTAAACTCCTAGCACATCCTGGGTAAAAAACACCAATGACTCCACTTTGGGAGTGTGTACAGATGCCACAACTCATCTACGCAACAAATATTTGATTCATCATCTGCTATGTGTCAGGCACTATATTTCAGAAGCCTGCAAAGAAATAAAAAACCAAGGAAACAAATAGGACAGAGAGACTATTTTTTCTGGTCCTCATCTCTGATCTTAGCAACAATTTAACTCATATAATCCATGTGTCTGTGTTCATACAGCACAAGAGAGTTGTGATATCTCTGGTATGAAAATATGTATCAAAAAACATCAGATTAACCTTATTAAAAAAAATTGAATACTGCCTTCCTGATTGTTCTTTTTTGTTGTCTTCACATTCTTTTACTGCAGCCATCTATGGAGGATGACAGAAAACTCTATCCATCCAGTGATGGTCAAAACAGAAAGATTGCAAATGGTGTGAAACCCAGGAGTTCTCCTCTGAGATAACATAGTGCTCAAACACTTCTTCCAAAAATTTATCTTCCAAAAAGAGGTAAGAGGCAGGAAGCACTTTCCCTTTCTACTAATTGACTTACATGAGAAGAAGCAGGGTGAAAAACTTTTTAGTCAAGCAAAGATTTAAAGATACATCATATATGTATATGTAAAATATATATGGGTCAGCACACATATAAACGAAAAAATTACTTCTATCTGTGAAAAAGGTAAATATGTGTTCTATAAAAACAGAATGCCTGAGAAACAACTTCTATTAGGAGCAGAGGACACTAAAAGAAACAGGTAAAGTGGGTGCTGGTAACAGTAAAGTGATCACCAAGGGAATAGCAACACCAAAGCTACAGGTTCAAGAGAAAGGTACAGAGCTTGGCAAAAATTCCAATAACCCAACAAGCAAAGTCCAGATTCACCTTGTTTGAGTCTGACACCTGTCCTGCTGAGGCTTGCCATTTGCTATATAACAGTCCTGAGCCCAAACGATCTTGCATAAATTTAAGATTCCCTGATGAAAGTAGTTGCTGGGCTCTGTGCTGCCAGTTCACGGTTCTTTCAATCATATATCGTAGTGCATCTCCCTCAGGAAGACGAACTCGGATACGCTGCAGAGAGGCGAGCAGGGGCAGAATTTTCTCTAATGGAGGTTTCTCTGATCTCCGACAATGGGGACAAAGCCAGATTCGGGGGCCCTGTGAAATACTGGGTACCGCCACACAACTGGTGTGGAAAGCATCCCTGCAGAGTTCACACTGGATCATAGGGGCAGCTGGGGCCTTCTGACATAGGCAGATTTTTATATCCGCATCTTGGACAGGCGAGAGCAATTTCCTTTCATTGGCAAGTCTGAGAGACTGCAAGGCTTCCATTTCCCTTAAGCGAGCTTCCCCAAGAGTTGCCATCTGAAAAAGAGTTAACAATCAAGGATGATGTCACAGAGAACTCAGCCTTTCCCTAAAACTCAAAGTCCTGGTGGTTAAGAGCATAGGATCCTGAGTAGATTATCTGTATTCAAATCCTGACTCTGACTCATACTAAGCTGTGTGAGTGACCTGGGGCTACATATTCCACTGTGGCTAAATTTCTTATTTCTGCATGTGTAAAACAGAGGTGATAACAGTGCACGCCTCACAGGGCTGAGATGACAAGTTAAGGGCACTCTGCCTGAAACATAGTAAACAAGTTCTCCAAAAAAAATGTCACAGTTAAACCGTTTCTTTTTTTTTTTTTTTTTTTTTGAGACGGAGTTTCGCTCTTGTTACCCAGGCTGGAGTGCAATGGCGCGATCTCGGCTCACCGCAACCTCCGCCTCCTGGGTTCAGGCAATTCTCCTGCCTCAGCCTTCTGAGTAGCTGGGATTACAGGCACGCGCCACCATGCCCAGCTGATTTTTTGTATTTTTAGTAGAGACGGGGTTTCACCGTGTTGACCAGGATGGTCTCGATCTCCTGACCTCGTGATCCACCCGCCTCGGCCTCCCAAAGTGCTGGGATTACAGGCTTGAGCCACCGCGCCCGGCCTTCAGTTAAACCGTTTCTAATGATCACATCTATCCACTTTCAGATCCATCACGATTCACCAGATGAAGCACCCTTACAAGGCCAGAATAAGCTCTCCATTATCGCTTTAAAAAAACAAAAACAAAACCCAAAAGCAAATGACCTTTGGTATATTAAAAAAAAAAAAAAAAAAAAAAAAGCCGGGCGCGGTGGCTCAAGCCTGTAATCCCAGCACTTTGGGAGGCCGAGGCGGGTGGATCACGAGGTCAAGAGATCGAGACCATCCTGGTCAACACGGTGAAACCCCGTCTCTACTAAAAATACAAAAAATCAGCTGGGCATGGTGGCGCGTGCCTGTAATCCCAGCTACTCAGAAGGCTGAGGCAGGAGAATTGCCTGAACCCAGGAGGCGGAGGTTGCGGTGAGCCGAGATCGCGCCATTGCACTCCATCCTGGGTAACAAGAGTGAAACTCCGTCCCCCCCCAAAAAAAAGAGGAACAACGTTGTGGACGAAATTTTTTTTTAAATCCACTTATTTTGTAAATATAATACACAGGTAATATGTGTGGGTTATATGATAACAAGGTAACTTCTCACAGCTTAGAGATGGAAAGCAAATGACTAACCTTTGAGTTCTACCACAAATTAACAGATAATGTGTAGGGAGAATTCTTAAACCAGGGGTCTAAAGACCAGATGGGCACAGACTAAAATCTATGAAAGATACTGCATATAAAGTCTCAAACCGACATATATACATCTCAGGAGAGAGAGACTGTAACTTTCAGTTAGTCTTTATAAAAACAAACCAGAAATGTAATGGAGGACCTCTGATGGCAGAAATGTGTCTAGAACCCAACCAAATATACAAATATACACCAAAGAACATCTGTGTCAAAATACATAAATAAATCAAGGCAACCCATGTCTCTCACAAGAGGTTTGGCAGCTACAAAGAAATCAATGGGAAAAGATGCCTGGATCCAAGGATGAACCCATTTAGTATACATTCCCACTGTGGGACGGGCAATGCTTTGTGCCATTAAAAGCCTCACATAGGATGGGTGTGGTGGCTCACGCCTGTAATCCAAGCACTTTGGAGGCCAAGGCGGGTGGATCACCAGAGGTTGGAAGTTCAAGAACAGCCTGACCAACATGGTGAAACCTCGTCTTTAAAAAAAAAAAAAAAAAAAAATTAAAAAAAAAGCATCACATAGCTATCCCTCTTTCATCCTGATAAGGTGTTCAGTGTGTAACATTGGTTACACATTGCTTTATCTTCTTATGAACAGTATTTACTAAACACAGGTCAGAGATGTTAAGGTCTTCAAGATGAGTATCAAAGTATCCAGCAAACTTTTAAATGTCCTCCTTACTGTAAATTAATAAATTGGCACTGCAGTTTCATATGTCTATCAATATTAGCCCAATATCTTTAGTCAGCATTCCTGGATCAATCCACAGGCACTGTTTCTGCACCTGCAAGACACTGACTGGGAAGCCTATCCTGAAATTTTCACACCTTTATGCATCTTACCATTCAAAACTCTTACACTTGACAACTTTCAAAAAGTCTTTTCAGTAAAACTGAGCACTTTCAAGTTACTCTACTTGCTTTCTCTAAATTCCTATAAACCAGAAAAAATTATTCTCCTCAACAATGCAGAAAGGCGAAGAAAAAAAACCCTACATACAGCTGAAGCAGTCTCTTTGCTTTCAGTTAAAGCTCTCTCCAGGTCACTCAGACTCTCTAATTTGGTGCTTTTTTTCTTTCCGTTTGGCAAGGGCTCCTTTAACTTTCTCTGCTTCCTTTTCAATCCCAAAAGGCCAATATCACATCGAGGACACAGCACCTAATGTGGGACAAAGCACAACCAATGGTAAAAATAAATTTCAGATAAAGCATTAGGTAGGAGTCCCAAAATAAAAGCCTAAGCAGTAAAAATGATGTGCATTTCTTAGTACTGAATATTTTCTTTGGAACATGTTCTCCTGAGAGACTCAGGAGTCAACGCTGAGACTCTCCTTTACAAAAGGGAGATGGAAGAAGGCTCATGAAAGATCCACTGATTCCTGATTCAATTAACAAGTAAAAAAATGTGACATATACTGACTGATCCCAGTCATGACGCACAAGCAACAGCTTACAGAAAATACAAAAAGTCCATCTAAAGCACTTTTTTTTTTTTGAGACGGAGTCTCACTCTGTCACCAGGCTGGAGTACAGTGGCATGATCTCGGCTCACTGCAACCTCCCCCTCCCGGGTTCAAGTGATTCTTCTGCCTCAGCCTCCCAAGTAGCTGGGACTACAGGCATACGCTACCATGCCCAGCTAATATTTTTATTTTTAGTAGAGACGGGGCTTCACCATATTGGCCAGGCTGGTCTCGAACTCCTGACCTTGTGATCCACCTACCTTGGCCTCCCCAAAGTGCTAGGATTACAGGCGTGAGCCATTGTGCCTGGCCTAAAGCACTTTTAAAAGATGGAGGAGATCATTTATCAGGCTTACTAAATTCAGGTGGGTGAAGCATGGTCAAGTTTAAGAGTCCAATTTCAACACAGAGGAATTTCACCCAACAGGAAAAAGTTTTCTTCTTTGGATTCTAACTGCTGTCCTAAATGAATCAAGAAAACATTTAAAGGTTGTTTCACCAGAAGATTAGAAGAATCACCCTGGCTTTACTGGAATAACAACTCACAGAATATAGATTAATCTATGATGTCATCTTTGTACGTGATGAACTGCATATTTTACCAAACTAGGAGATCTAAGGTCTTGCAGATGAGCTGGTTATAAACTTACCTCTAAGAGAGAATATGGAGAATTCTCAGTTAAGAATGTATTAACAGCACATTCTTTCCATGCCTGAACCTCAGCTACTAGGGATTCCAGTCTTGGCAAAGAATTCAGATGTACCGGGATAGATCGGCCTCGTGTAACAAGATCTATGAGTGTGTCTAACACTGGCACACGTCCTCCAGCCTAATAAGAAAAATTACAGCAGTTTGGAAAAAAGAATACCTCTATGAAAAATAGAAAAAGCATAATTCAGATTGGTTAGTGACCTTAGCATGCTAAATTCACAAATGTTGATTAAATAAACTGCCAACTGACCAACGATGTTGGGGGTAGAAGTGACATTTGTTCCTTTATTACACAAATACTTCAGAGAACCTAGTTTGAGGTTTTTTTTTGGTTGGTGGTGGTGGTGGTGGTTTTTATTCTTTTTTAAGATGGAGTTCAACAGAAATGAAGGTTTGTACTAACTCAAGACTTTCACACTGAATTACACAAATAAAAAGCAACAAAACAATATTTTACTCCAACCAACTCACCAATGATGAATTAAAGCAACTCAACATAAATTATTCAGGAAACTAAAATATGAGTTGAGACAGCCCAGTGGTTCTCAAACTTTAGCATGCATAAGAATCATCTGGAAGGCTTATTTAAACAGTTTCCTTAGTCCCATCCCCAAATATTCTAAGTCAGTAGGTTAGAGGAAGATCCATAAATTTGTACTTCTAACAAGTTCCCAGGTGAGGCTGCTATTGCCAATGCTAATACTGCCGGTCTGAGAACTATATTTTGAGAAAGAGCTAGCCAAACTAGAAGGAGAGTAAAAGCATTAGATTACAGAGGATGAAATGGATTGGTGTTGCTCCAGTACAATGTAAAACTTAGCATCACTAATGGTAGGTCATCCAAATATGTCTCCTGTTGTGATACAATATAGAATATATAATATTACCTGACATTTTAATTCATTCTATTAAAAAATGTTTAACTTGGATACATCAGGGCTTTAAAACGAACTTCCAATTTATAGGAAATACAGAGAACAATTTATAGGAAATATAGAGAATAGAACACTCCACAAAGAAACAACCAGACAAATCCAGAAGGTGGAGCATACCATAGGATAATTGTCAGTGACATGAGAAAAAGTGGGGTGGGGAGAAAAACACTGCAAGATTTAAAGAAACTTAACGAGATGCCAGTTAGGTGCAACGTGTGTTCCTGGGTTAGACAAACAGCCATAAGGGACATTTTTGGGACAACTAGGGAAGATGGGGTAGGTTGCTATTTCACTGCCTTTGATATTTATTCTTACAGGATTAAAACTGTTAGGGCATAAATGTTCTGACTGACACTTAAGAATGTGACTCATAAATTACATGCTATTCCTATATTTAATTTAGATATCAGAGTACTTCCTATGTATAAAACAGAATACTGTATAACATTTAAAAATAAATAATCCACTAAATATGAAGTAGTTCCTTGTTGTTAGTCATGTCTATTAGTCCTTAAATATATTATGCAAAAAAATGTAAGCTACTTTTTCAGGAATTATGCAAAACTTGCCTTTTTCCCTTAATAGCACTGTTGCATGCATAGTAAGTAGCATATACATATAAAATATGAAGGAAATAAACCCATTAGAAGCATGCCTTTGCTTTCTGATTTTATATGCCAGCCTCTCATTATTGCCATGACCGTACCTTCTGGCTGCTACCAATCGTGAAGTAAAAAGGAGGACCATGACTAAAACTAATTACTACAGTACCAACTATCATTGACAAGCACCTGCATCTAAATTCTCATTAAGGAAGTTTATGTCCATAGTTAATACATTCTTGGTGTTTTTCTTTGGCTTGCTGGAGTCAGTCCTTAATTATGCAATTTCCTTAAACAACGTATCTTCTTTTCCCTATTAACAAGAACATATGCCCAGATGTTTTGTTGCAAACATTTGTCTAGAATTGTCCTGTTTGGTACTTCTTGTTAGTGACTAGCCAATTAGCACCACTTAAAATTACACAAATATTCAGAAAGACAGTATTTTATTCCTAAAATCTGAAGGCTTCAACAAAACAGAACTTGAGACTTTTTTTTTCTCAACAGGTCAGTAAGACCTATTGGTTTATGATGACAAGAAAGATAAAGGAAGACATTCCCCATCAAACACTTTTCAAATTAAGTCATTCAGCTAGTCATCTGAAAACTGGGAAAATCATATTACAGAATGCATTTTTTTTGTACCTTAACAATGGTATAAGTTAATTTAATTTTTTAAAAAACTTACATACAGGTCAATAAGTATAACATCTAGCATAATAAGACCATAAATACTTGGTGGAAATGGCTTTGGATACTTTGGATAATTATTTTGGAACGGGGTAGGTTTTATTTCTTTTGTAGGGTTGGGAGGGTACATATAAGTCACGACTTCATGAAAATTCTGGGCCTTGGGGTTTAGTTTGGGCATTTAATCATATAACTAGATTCAATGAATCTGCTATTACTGATTGTTTGAACTCCAAAGTTGTGGACAAGCCAATAAGAGGTTATAATACTCATCAAAAAGCAGAAAACGACTCTTTCACTACTTTCATTGTTAGCTCTTTGGCCTCAATCTGCAGTCAAGTACTCAAGTTTGTTATGAAAGACTCCCCAGATCCCAGAAAATGTTGGTTACATTAGCTAAGCTTTAAATATTTGAGACAACTGGTCAGGATAATAGCTGGCAAATACATTCAAATAAGTATGAATATAATTAGTCTTCTGGTAAACCCCTAAAATATTGTATCTGTGCACTGAAATCCAACAGTCTTCACAACTTTCCAATATTGCTCTTTATAGATGCACTTACACATTCCGTATATACTTTTTTAAACCAACCTGCAGGGCCTCTACATCCTGAAGCCAGTCTCTGGCTCTCTGCACTGAGTCTTTCAGAGCTGCACCATTGGGCAGATATGCAGGGATCTCCTCAATCTCCTTTACTGCTGTAGCAAGGCTATTCAATGAATGCCGTGGCCTACAAAATGCAAACACAGACTTCTAAGCATTTTATGTGATGGTTCATTTTTCTGTGGTTACCAAAAAGATAGCATGTCAAAGAAAATTCAGTATGGCAAATAAATTTTTTCAAATGGCATTGTCTGTTTTTGTTGAAAATTATCTGCACTGTTTTCTTACAGAACAGTTCCTATTAACTCTCAGACATTTCTCTTTAAGACTCCTTGGAACCATATATGCTGTCAGTTTAAAAAGCTTCAGCTATTTGTAAATATTTTCCTCTCCCAAAGATAGGATATTAACAGGATCCAGGGAAATTTCATTAAACCAACTCTAGAAAAGGTGTGTCCAATTGAATTATTCATTTTATAATCAGTAAAATTAAAAAAAAATAATAACATTATTTTATTCAGGTCCCAAAGCAGCTCCAAGGATCTCAGCTATTTCTACATATCTTCCACATGCATAGTAACTACAGCTACCGAGCACTTGCCGTATACCAATCATTGTGCTCTATGCTTTTAAGATGGAAATAACTGTCCAACCTTCCCAAAGAAAGAGAAATGTTTGCTTTTTTACCTGGCCTTGAGGAGACCCTTGGCTTTGTCATCCCAGTGCTCTGACACTGTCAGCAGTTCCTGCAGCCGGGCCATAGCCTTCTCCACTGCTGAATATGGGGCCAGCCCTACCCCTAGGTCTATGAGACGTCTCATATCATCTAAAGTAAGGGAGCCGGGGTCAAGGCAAGCTTGCTGCACCTCTTCTAGCCAACGGGCCTGTTCCAAACGGATACGCATCTCAGCAAGCTGTGGAAGTTCAACATCAAATTCAAAGCTGACATCTAGCAAGTCCTGCAGCTCTGCAGCACTAGGCATTTCCTCAGAGAGTAGTTTCTGACTATGCTGTTGAAAATCTTCTACACGATTCAAGAGATCCTAAAAAAAATATACAGGTTGTTGCATCAAAACAGTAATTTCAGTAATTGGCTTCTTTAAAATTTAGAATCTTAAATTCATATTCAATGAGATCCTTTACCATCCCATTTAATTCTAGTAATTATATAGGTAAATAAGACAATACATAAGCCAAATGACAGCAAACACTAAGTGACTATAACGGAGAGCTTATCCCAATTTGAACTAGCTGAGGTCACTTTCAAAGTAAAAATTTCCAACTTTATTTCCCCTCTGTGGGCCTACTATAATCTCTTTCTATACACATACCACTCAATGTGTTATTAAACTCATCTGCAGATAAATGTACATATTAATCATCAAAGTAGATTACTTAGTAATGTCAATCTAGTTTATTTACAAAATACAGGATTACCCAAGTATTTTCCCACACATCCCTCTATGGTTACCTTTAGCAATGGTGTTTGACTGAGGACACATGGAAGAGCATACAACTGTGTTACAAACTGCCGGAGCTCATTTACTGTCAACTGAGTTTGGGATTTCCCTCCACCAGATCGGTATCTATAAAGACAAAGGCCCAAGGAAGCCATATAAGAACATATATATGCCCACCACACCAGGTGGTCACAGAAATTCAAGACAGAAGGAGTCACAACAGGTTTCCAAACATAGGTGCCAAGGAATCCAAACTCATGCAGTCAGAAGCACATACCTAGTTTGCCTTTTGCCATTAAGCAATTGCTGTGCAACAGAGGCACACTTCTCTGCATCCTGTGTGACTAAGCGAAGGTGTCGCAAAAGATCATTGTCTGGGAATTTCTTCATTTCAGATTCTTCAATTAAAGCCTTGAAGCTGACAAGGCCTAGGAATGAAGAAAAAAGTCATCTTTTCTGTAATCATTACATTCATTACTACTGGTATGAAATTCAGAGGAGACTGCTTTTGCCAGTTCTGGCCTAGAAATGTAACTTACAAATTCTTACAATGTTTTAAATTATTAATAAATTTGTTGATTTGATTTTTGCAGGGTTGTGGCTGAGCATGGAGATTTTTTTTTTGGGACGGAGTTTCGCTCGTTACCCAGGCTAGAGTGCAATGGCGCGATCTCGGCTCACCGCAACCTCCGCCTCCTGGGTTCAGGCAATTCTCCTGCCTCAGCCTCCTGAGTAGCTGGGATTACAGGCATGCGCCACCATGCCCAGCTAAATTTTTGTATTTTTAGTAGAGACGGGGTTTCACCGTGTTGACCAGGATGGTCTTGATCTCTTGACCTCGTGATCCACCCGCCTCGGCCTCCCAAAGTGCTGGGATTACAGGCTTGAGCCACCGCGCCCGGCCTTTTTTTTTTTTTTTTGAGATGGAGTCTCACACTGTCACCCCAGCGCTACCTCAGCTCACTGCAACCTCCACCTCCTGGGTTCAAACAATTCTCCTGCCTCAGCCTCCCAAGTAGCCGGGACTACAGGCGCCTGCCACCAGGCCCAGTCAATTTTCTTTTTGTATTTTTAGTAGAGAAAGGTTTCACTATGTTGGCCAGGCTGGTCTCAAACCCCTGACCTCATAATCCACCTGCCTTGGCCTCCCAAAGTGCTGGGATTACAGGCATGAGCCACCAAGCCCAGCTGAGCATGGAGTTCTTCAAGCAAGTGCCTAAAGTTGGAACTTAAATATAGAAACATTAAGATCTGACATGTTTTAGGCTGGGTACAGTGGCTCATGCCTACGTACCTGGTCAGCACAGCAAGATCCCATCTCTACAAAATTAAAGACCTTAGCCAGGCGTGATGGCACACAACTGTAGTCCCAACTATTGGACAGCCTAAAACAGGAGGATCACTTAAACCCAGGAGTTCAAGGATGTAGTGAGCCATGCTCATGCTATTGAACTCCAGTCAAGGTCACAGTGCAAGACCCTGTCTTAAAAAAAAAAAAAAAAAGAAAGAAAGAAAGAAAGAAAAGCAAATATAAATCTTACTGTGGCTTCAACCACTTCTTCCTCCTGCACTTTATTCTCCAGTTAGTGAGTAACTAGTGTGCTCAGTTACTAGAGCACACTAGACTCATAGACAATGATATTGCTCCTCTCCCCTAAATAAAAGGGGGTAGAGTTATGTATTGGGCTACGGAAATGAAAGCAAGTAAAAACAGAGAAATGGACTGGTACAAAACCAGACACAGAGACCAATGGAACAGAATAGAGAATTCAAAAACAAAAACGCAAACCTACAACTATCTGAGCTTTAACAAATCTAACGAAAACAAGCAATGGAGAAAGGATTCCTTATACAATAAATGGTGCTGGAATAACAGCTAGTCATATGCAAAAGATTAAAACAGGACCCCTTCCTTACACCATATACAAAAATTAACTCAAGAGGGATTAAAGACTTAAATGTAAAACCCCAAGCTATAAAAACCCTGGATGACAACCTAGGCAACATCATTCAGGACATAGGCACAGACATAGGCAAAGATTTCATGAAGATGCCAAAAGCAACTGCAACAAAGCCAAAAACTGACAAATGGGATCTAATTAAAGAGCTTCTGAACAGTGAAAGAAACTATCATCAGAGTGAACAACCTACAGAATGAGAGAAAGTATTTGCAAGTATGCATCTGACAAAGGTCTGATATCCAGCACCTATAAGGAACTTAAATTTACAAGAAAAAAAGCAAAAAACCCCATTTAAAAAGTAGGTGAAAAGAAAAAATGCTTTTCCAAAAGAGCCATACATGTGGCCAACAATCATATGAAAAAAAGCTCAACATCACTGATCATTAGAGAAATGCAAATCAAAACCACAATGAGATATCATCTCACACCAGTCAGAATGGCTATTATTAAAAAGTAACAGATACTGGTGAGGTTGTGGAGAAAAACAAATGCTTATACACTGTTGGTAGAAGTGTAAATTAGTTCAACCATTGTGGAAGACAGTGTGGCTATTCTTCAAAGACCTAAAGACCAAAATACCATTAGGCCGAGCAATGCCATTATATTCCATTATAAAGACACATGCACATGTATGTTCACTGCAAAACTATTCACAATAGCAAAGACATAGAAGCAACCTAAATACCCATTAACAACAGATTAGGTAAAGAAAATGTGGGCCAGGTGCGGTGGCTCATGCCTGTAATCCCAGCACTTTGGGAGGCCGAGGCGGGTGGATCACAAGGTCAGGAGTTCGAGACCGGCCTGGCCATGATTTTGAAACCCCATCTCTACTAAAAATATAAAAATTAGCTGGGCGCAGTGGCACGTGCCTGTAATCCCAGCTACTCAGGAGGCTGAAGCAGGAGAATCGCTTGAACCTGGGAGGCAGAGGTTGCAGTGAGCCGAGGTCGCACCACTGCACTCCAGCCTGGGTGACAGTGTGAGACTCCGTCTCAAAAAAAAAAAAAAAAAAAAAAAAAAAAGTGGTACATATGTACAATGGAATACTAGGCAGCCATAAAAAAGAATGAACTCATGTCCTTTGCAGGAACATAGATGGAGCTGGAGGCCATTATACTTAGCAAACGAACACAGGAACAGGAAACCAAATACTGCATGTTCTCACATATAAGTGGGAACTATATGATGAAAACACATAGATGTGTAGAGGGGAATAACACACAGTAGGGCCTATTGGAGGGTGGGCAGGAGGAAGGAAGAGGAAGAAAAATACCTAATGGGTACTAAGCTTAAAATATCTGGGTGACGAAATAATCTGTACAACAAAACGCCTATGACACAAGTTTCCCTGTGTAACAAATCTGCTCATGTACCCCTGAACTTAAAATTTAAAAACAACCTCTATTTTTATAAGAGAAAAAGAGAGATTAAAAGGGTAGCAGTGACTTTCAAAGGTATTGACAAGTACCAGGGACCTTAACCTTAATTTAGAACTAAGAAGTGATAAACTATCATTTCAGAGACTCCGATTTAGTGTCACGCTGCCTTTGTCACAGATGTTTTGTCTTGTTTTTTTAAAAAGAAGCTTTCAAAGGCTTTGTGTGAAATGTGAAATTTCTTTTTCTGAGACAAAAATAAAGGTTTCCTAACAGTACTGTTTTTGTTAAATAAACAATGTTGCACAACTCGTATACCAAAATTTCAGTGATGCAAGGGCATCTATCTGCCTTATCCACTGATGATTTCAAACCTTCTCTGCTAGTGCTCTGTAAACCTGGCTGTATAGAGGGGCTAAGGATGAAGTCAGGCTGTTTAAAGCAATGTTTTGTTGACTTTGATTTGATTACATCACAATGATCCCCAATTTGCCAATCACCAAGTCACTTTCTGCTTCACATACTTTTCTTCTTGTTGATCTTTGCCTCCAAAGCGTCATTCACATTCAAGGCCCATTCGTTGTAAGATTCTGCTCGAAGTTTCAATGCATTCATCATAGGGTAGAGATCATCCAGTGTGTATCTATACCTGGAAATAATACCACCAGACTTAGCTTTGACATATGTAGCTTTGGAGAAAACTAGATGTTTTAGACTTAACATTTCAGCCTTAGAACTGGGGTGTCATTGAGCTTTTTAGTAAGTATCAACTGTTTTCCATAGGGGCAAAAAAAGTCATTCATCTTACTTACCGCAATTTATATTTATAAGGAGGACAGGAACACAATTCTTTTACATGATGCAGGCAAACAAGCAGGCCAGGTTTACAAGAACAGGAGATGGCAGACATGAAGCATGTAGTTTTGCATTTTACACACTGACGTTCATCATCTGGCAATAGCTCAAAATCCACTCTTTCTGAATCAATCACGCCCTAAAACAAAGTGTACTTTAGAGACCTCCAAAGGATAATATAATCCACCAGTCCAAGATGAGCATGCAGTAGTACTTGAGTTTCAAAAAAAAAACACCTTACCAAAATAGGGATGCATGATTTCAAATGTGTGGCATACAAGGTAACAAATGACCTAGGAAATATAGGCAAGTTCATTTGTCTAGGGAGATCTCCTTTTTAGACAAGACAGGTCCTTATGTTTGGCCATTTTGATCTCAGTATGAACATCACAGGACTCTAAAACTACTGAGGTTAGCTGTCTACTCTACTCCAAATTAGCCTTGTCCACATTTTGGTATAGATAAGAGCAAAAGATAGGAAGATGCTTCCTACTTCTGAGGAAATACGGAGAATCTATTAAAAGGACAAAAATGAAATGGAAGACGATGGGACAAGTGGAAAAGACTCATGCAGAAATTGCTGAGTTTGGGAAGATGCTGGAGTGGTCTCAGCCTTTTACAGGAAATTATCTACAAGGATGTCATCACCTGAATAGTTAGAAAATTTGTGCAATAGGAAGAAAGACTAAAGTCATAATAAAACATTTCCTAACTAAAAGACTGACAGGAAAAATAAGGTCTTGAACCAGTAAATTTCAACATCATCTGTACCCATCTAGGGAACCCTACTTGGATATACCTTTTGTCATTCAAAGACCAAACTTTATCACCTTTTTTCCTTATCTAAAACTGGATCCTAATCCAGCCTTGAGAATGCCAGTTGTTTATGAACCATTGGGCTTGTTTTATTCTTTTGTCCTGTATTTTAACCTTTTAACTATTTCCCTTGGTCCATTATATGGACCAACAAAGATGAGGAAGGTAAAGAAAATGCTAATTTGTAGATTCTGGTTTTATTCTGGAATTCGTCATTAAAAAGGACTTCATGGGATGGAGAGATTTAAATTTTTGTTTAAAATAAGATTAAGAACCAATTCTATGGATTTTAGTTGAGAATGCATCGTGTACTTCATACCCAATTTTAATTTGTAAATTTCATATTGGGAAAAAAATTTAGTCCCAGAGTTCTAAAAATGAGCTACTATTTTTGATGTAAGACTTCGGTAAGTCACATAAATCCTCTGGGCACTGTTTTCCCCAACTGTAAAATATAAGGAGGGAAGGTAGGTGACCTGCTGTTAAACTATAATGGGCTGCAGAGAGCCAATATTCTGGGATTCTACCCAAAGAGGCACATTAAAAAAAAAAAAAAAAAAAAAATTAGAACAACTATTTGCAGATATTGTTATTCCAAAAGAATCCATGAAAAAGCTAGTGGAAATTAAGTATTTTCTAGCAAGGTCTCAGGAGACAAGGTGAATATACAAGTCAATTGTCTCTTTAAATACTGGCAATAAACAATTAGAAATTCAAAGTTTTAAAAGTACAATTTATAACAGTGCCAAAAAACATGCAATATAAAATTATACTATGTTCAACAACTAGAAGACTCAATTTTTTTTTTTGGCGGGGGGGGGGATAGAGTCTAGCTCTGTCACCCAGGCTAGAGTGCAATGGCACGATCTTGGCTCATTGCAACCTCTGCATCCTAGGTTCAAGGGATTCTCCTGCCTCAGCCTCCTGAATAGCTGGGATTACAGGCACATGCTGCCACACCCAGCTAATTTTTATATTTTTAGTAGAGACAGGGTTTCACCACATTGGTTAGGATGGTCTCAATCTCTTGACCTTGTGATCTGCCCACCTTGACCCCCCAAAGTGCTGGGATTATAGCCGTGAGCCACTACGTCCTGCCAACTCAATATTATTAAGATATCAATCATCCCCCAAACTATCCATAGTTTAATGCAGTCTCAATCAAAATCTCAACAGGAATTGATTTGGTAGAAATCAATAAGCTGATTCTAAAATTTACATTAAAAAAGTAAAAGAGACAAAACAATTTTTAAAAAGAACAAAGTTGGAAGACTCATACTACCTAATTTCAAGACTTCTTAAAAAGCTACAGCAATCAAGAACATTTGGTATTAGCAAGAGAATTAGATGCACAGATCAACAGAATACAAGAGTCCAGAAATAGACCATACATATGGGGTGAATTGATTTTCAACAAAGGTGCCAAAGCAATTTGATGAAGAAAAGACAGTTTTTTGAAGAAAAAACTGGAAGAACTAGATATCCACATTCAAAAAAATTAACCTTGACTCATACTTTGAAAAACAAAAATTACTTGAAATAGATGAAAGACTTAAATGTAAAACATGGAACGACGAAATTCTAGATGACTTTGTAGGAGAAAATCTTTGTAACTTTGGATTAAGCAAGATTTCTTAAACAGGAAACCAAAAAAACATGATTCACACAAGAAAATAATTAACAAACTGGACTTCATCAAAATGAAAAACTTCTGCTTGCTGAAAGAACACTGGTAGGAGAATCAAAGACAAGCCACAGACTGGGAGAAAATAAAACCCCTATCTGATTAAAAAACAAACAAACTGGTATCCAGAATACATACAGAATTATTACAACAATCCAACTTTTTAAAAAATAAAGGGCAAGCCAGGTGTGGTGGCTCACGCCTGTAATCTCAGCACAATGGGATGAGTAGCTTGAACACAGGAGTTTGAGACCAGCCTGGGCAACACAGTGAGACCCTGTCTCTACAAAACATTTTTTTAAGGGGCAAAACATTTAACAGCTACTTCAAAGAGACAGATGACAGGTGGCAAATAGGATAGTGAATAAAAATTAAAACCACGAAATACTACTATACATCTATTAAAATGGCCTCAAAAAAAGTAGGCTTTAGAAAGACTGCTTAAAATGATATTAAAGTGTGTAAGAATTTTACTAATAACTAATGACAACATGCAATTGGATTTCCATAACCTTACCAATTTACGGACAGTTTCCCTTAAAGCTTTCTCATCCTCAATCATAATGGCCATGTCTTTCTGAACAGTTGAAGCCACTACAACATCTAGTACATCAGCCTTGGAAGCCATCTTGCAGATCATCTCATCGTGGGAAAACACACAATATCGATGAAGCAAGCGATAATGCTCCACACACTGTCGGCCTAATGGCAGCTATATCAAAAGACAGAAATAAATATATAACATTCATCTTTCTTATATTTCCAAACACTTCTGACCCATACTATCAAATTACCAAACACACTGTGGGTCATAACACACATCATTTACCAGCCCTAAAACCAGACTCTGGGCCAGGCAGGTGGTTCACACCTGTAATTCCAACACTTTGGGAGGCCCAGCCTTGCCTGAGTCTAGGAATTGGAGACTAGCCTGCAGTATGGTGAAATCCCATCTCTACAAAAAAACATAAAAATTAGTCAGGTGTGGTGGTGCACACCCGTAGTCCCAGCTACTCAGGGGGCTGATGTGGAAGGACTGCTTGAGCCTGGGAGGTCAAGGTTGCAAGGTCAACAACTGCACTACTGCACTCCAGCCTGGATGACAGAATGAGACTCCGTCTCAAAAAATTAAACAAAAATAAAAAATAAACAAACAAAATTCCAGACTATTAAGATTCCTAGCCTAGGACCTAAGACTTATTTATCTTTGCAACCCAAAGATCTGGCATGTTACATATCTTAATTAAAAAGTGTTTTGTTTTGTTTTAAAAGATGGATTTCACCATGTTGGCCAGGCTGGTCTTGAACTCCTGACCTCAGGTGATCCACCCACCTCAGCCTCCCAAAGTGCTAGGATTACAGGCATGAGCCACCGCGCCCAGCCAAAAAGTGTTTTTTTTTGTTTTGTTTTGTTTTGTTTTGAGACAGAGTTTCACTCTTGTTACCCAGGCTGGAGTGCAATGGCGCGATCTCGGCTCACTGCAACCTCCGCCTCCTGGGTTCAGGCAATTCTCCTGCCTCAGCCTCCTGAGTAGCTGGGATTACAGGCACACGCCACCATGCCCAGCTGAATTTTTGTATTTTTAGTAGAGACGGGGTTTCACCATGTTGACCAGGATGGTCTTGATCTCTTGACCTCGTGATCCACCCGCCTCGGCCTCCCAAAGTGCTGGGATTACAGGCTTGAGCCACCGCGCCCGGCCGGTTTTTTTTTTTTTTTTTTTTTTTTAAAGACCCAATGTATTAACAATGTATCAATATCTACAACAATGTAGAATCTAATTAGAAGTATGAACTTATATATTTCCTGAAATAATTGTGCTGAACTGGTATGATCAACCTACTTCAGGGAATAATACTCCAAAAACTACATAATGGGAAATAAGTATAGGTATAGCAATTATCATTGCAACAAAGTTATGATTGATTAGATTTAATACCACTTAATTTAGATCTTTTTAGGTAAATGAAAAGTATTAATACAAATATAAAAAACTTTACAACTAACTGAAAAGAAATGTGTCCTTAAATTGCTGTACTGTAGACAATTTAAGCTGGTACCATACAAAGTATTGCCTTTTCCTGGAATTATTTATCAGTTTGCAATGAGATGCTGAGCCCCAGCCAGAATGTAAATCAACAGACTCCTTTCTTCATCAAGAAAAGTGTTGCTATGAAAGAAAAAACATCAGCTGAACTAAGCAGTACGCTTAGGTAATTCATGCTTGATTTACACTGTGGTACAAGTGCTTTATCTCATTGTGGACTGGTAAACAATTTGCAGACTGACCAGTTGAGCAGAAATGGGTCAAGGCAACTATCCATTTGACATTTATTTATTTTTTTAGACAGAGTCTCACTCTGTTGCCCAGGCTGGAGTGCAATGGCGCAATCTTGGCTCACTGCAACCTCCACCTTCTGGGTTCAAGCAATTCTTCTGCCTGAGCGTCCCAAGTATAGTTGGGATTACAGGCACCCACCACCACGGCTGACTAATTTTTCTATTTTTAGTAGAGACAGGGTTTCACCATGTTGTCCAAGCTGGTCTCGAACTCCTGACTTCAGGTGATCCACCTGCCTCAGCCTCCCAAAGTGCTGGGATTACACATGTGAGCTACTGCGCCCAGCCCACATGACATTTTAAAACATTATATTCCATTTCCTCAGGAAAAACAATAAATTTGAAAAGGCTCACTAAATTGTAATTACATACCCAATCAACAGTGCAGAAATTAACAGCCTCAGCGAAATTAAAACCCTGGTTAAAACCACTGTGGTAGGCTCTTGGAAATGTAATCACAAACTCTCCCGCACACTGATTAGTTCGGTAAACCTAAAGAGACAGAAATTGAAGATTTTTTGAATTTCTCAAAGAGTGACATTGTCACTAAAGACAATCTGGACATAGACTATTAGATAGTTTTCCAAAAAAGGCAGCTTTCTGAAATTGGGCCACAAAAAACAAATTACTGTAGAATATCACCTAGAGACACTAATTTCTGTCACAAGATGGAGCAGTATCCCAGACTATCAAAGTTAATCAGTATCTGAACACAAAACAAAACTTTGGCCATATCAAGGTACAAGGTACAACTTTTTTTTTCTTTAATATATATTTTATTGCATTTTAGTTTTGGGGTACATGTGAAGAACATGCAAGATTGTTGCATAGGTACATGCATGGCAGTGTAGTTTGCTGCCTTCCTTCCCATCACCTATAGCTGGCATTTCTCCCCATGTTATCCCTCCCCAGCTCCCTACCCCACACTGTCCCTCCCCTAGTTCCCCCCGACAGACCCCAGTGTGTGATGCTCCCCTCCCTGTGTCCATGTGTTCTCATTATTCAACACCTGCCTATGAGTGAGAACATGTGGTGGTTGATTTTCTGTTCTTGTGGCAGTTTGCTGAGAATGATGGTTTCCAGGTTCATCCATGTCCCTACAAAGGACACAATCTCATCGTTTTTGATGGCTGCATAGTATTCCATGGTGTATATGTGCCATATTTTCCCTGTCCAGTCTATCATCGATGAGCATTTGGGTTGGTTCCAAGTCTTTGCTATTGTAAACAGTGCTGCAATGAACATACGTGTGCATGTGTCCTTACACTAGAATGATTTATAATCCTTTGGATATATACCCAGTAATGGGAATGCTGGGTCAAATGGAATTTCTATTTCTAGGTCCTTGAGGAATCACCACACTGTCTTCCACAATGGTTGAACTAACTTACACTCCCACCAACAGTGTAAAAGTGTTCCTATTTCTCCACATCCTCTCCAGCATCTGTTGTCTCCACAGTTTTTAATGATCATCATTCTAACTGGCATGAGATGGTATCTCAATGTAATTTTGATTTGCATTTCTCTAACGACCAGTGATGATGAGCAGTTTTTCATATGTTTGTTGGCCTCATATGTGTCTTCTTTTGTAAAGTGTCTGTTCATATCCTTCACCCACTTTTAAATGAGCTTGTTTTTTTCTTGTAAATCTGTTTTAGTTCTTTGTTGATTCTGGATATCAGTCCTTTGTCAGATGGGTAGATTGCAAAAATGTTTTTCCCATTCTGTTGGTTGCCAATTCACTCTAATGACTGTTTCTTTTGCTGTGTAGAAGCTCTGGAGTTTGATTAGGTACCATTTGTCTATTTTGGCTTTTGTTGCCAATGCTTTTGGTGTTTTAGTCATGAAGTCTTTGCCTACGCCTATGTCCTGAATGGTTTTGCTTAGGTTTTCTTCTAGGGTTTTTATGGTGTTAGGTCTTATGTTTAAGTCTTTAATCCATCTGGAGTTAATTTTAGTGTAACGTGTCAGGAAGGGGTCCAGTTTCTGCTTTCTGCACATGGCTAGCCAATTTTCCCAACACCATTTATTAAACAGGGAATCCTTTCCCCATTGCTTGTTTTTGTCAGGTTTGTCAAAGATCCAATGGTTGTAGATATGTGGCGTTGCCTCCAAGGCCTCTGTTCTGTTCCATTGGTCTATATCTCTGTTTTGGTACCAGTACCATGCTGTTTTGATTACTGTAGCCTTGCAGTATAGTTTTAAGTCAGATAGTGTGAGGCCTCCAGCTTTGTTCTTTTTGCTTAGAATTTACTTGGCTATGCAGGCTCTCTTTTGGTTCCATATGAAGTTTAAGGTGGCTTTTTCCAGTTCTGTGAAGAAAGTCATTGGTAGCTTGATGGGGATAGTGTTGAATTCATAAATTACTTTGGGCAGTATGGCCATTTTCATGAAATTGATTCTTCCTAACCATGAGCATGGAATGTTTCTCCATCTGTTTGTGTCCTCTCTTATTTCATTGAGCAGTGGTTTGTAGTTCTCCTTGAAGAGGTCCTTTACATCCTTTGTTAGTTGTATTCCTAGGTATTTTATTCCCTTTGTAGCAATTGTGAATAGCAGTTCGTTCTTGATTTGGCTCTCTTTAAGTCTGTTATTGGTGTATAGGAATGCTTGTGATTTTTGCACATTGATTTTGTATCCTGAGACTTTGATGACATTGCTTATCAGTTTCAGGAGATTTTGGGCTGAGATGATGGGGTCTTCTAAACATACAATCATGTCGTCTGCAAATAGAGACAATTTGACTCCTCCTTTCCTAACTGAATACCCTTTATTTCTTTTTCTTGCCTGATTACTCTGGTTAGAACTTCCAATACTATATTGAATAGGAGTGGAGAGAGAGGGGATCTTTGTCTAGTGCCCCATTTCAAAGGGAATGTTCCCAGTTTTTGCCCATTCAGTATGATATTGGCTGTGGGTTTGTTGTAAATCGTTTTTATTATTTTGAGATACGTTCCATCAATACCTAGCTTATTGAGAGTTTTTAGCATAAAGGGCTGTTGAATTTTGTCAAAGGCCTTCTCTGCATCAATTGAGATAATCGTGGTTTTTGTCTTTGGTTCTGTTTATGTGGTGAATTATGTTTATAGACTTGTGTATGTTGAACCAGCCTTGCATCCCTGGGATGAAGCCTACTTGATCATGGTGGATAAGCTTTTTGATGTGCTGTTGCAATCGGTTCGCCAGTATTTTATTGAATATTTTTGCATCTATGTTCATCATGGATATTGGCCTCAAGTTTTCTTTTCTCGCTGAGTCTCTGCCAGGTTTTGGTATCAGGGTGATGTTGGTCTCATAAAATGAGTTGGGAAGGATTCCCTCTTTTTGGATTGTTTGGAATAGTTTCAGAAGGAATGGTACCAGCTTCTCTTTGTATGTCTGGTAGAATTTGGCTGTGAATCCATCTGGACCTAGGCTTTTTTTGGTTGGTAGGCTATTAATTGTGGCCTCAACCTTAGCCCTTGTTATTGGTCTATTCAGGGTTTCGACTTCTTCCTGGTTTAGGCTTGGGAGGGTACAAGTGTCCAGGAATTTATCCATTTCTTCCAGGTTTACTAGTTTATGTGCATAGAGTTGTTTGTCATAATCTCTGATGATGGTTTGAATTTCTGTGGAATCTGTGGTGATATCCCCTTTATCGTTTTTTATTGCATCTATTCGATTATTCTCTCTTTTATTTTTTATTAATCTGGCTAGTGGTCTATTTTATTGATCTTTTCAAAAAACCAGCTCCTGGATTTATTGATTTTTTGAAGGGCTTTTTGTGTCTCTATCTCCTTCAGTTCAGCTCTGATCTTAGTTATTTCTTGTTTTCTGCTAGGTTTTGAGTTTTTTTGATCTTGCTCCTCTAGCTCTTTCAATTTTGATGATAGGGTGTCGATTTTAGATCTTTCTTTGCTTCTCATGTGGGCATTTATTGCTTTTATATTTTCCTCTAGACACTGCTTTAAATGTGTCCCAGAGATTCTGGTATGTTGTGTCTTCGTTCTCGTTGGTTTCAAAGAACATCTTTATTTCTGCCTTCATTTCATTGTTCACCTAGTCAACATTCAAGAGCCAGTTGTTCAGTTTCCATGAAGCTGTGTGGTTAAGTTTCTGAATTCTGAGTTCTACCTCGATTGCACTGTGGTCTGAGAGACTATTTGTTATGATTTCTGTTCTTTTGCATTTACTGAGGAGTGGTTTACTTCCGATTATGTGGTCAATCTTAGAGTAGGTGTGATGTGGTGCTTAGAAAAATGCATATTCTGTGGATTTGGGGTGGAGAGTTCTGTAAATGTCTATTAGGTTCGCTTGGTCCAGGTCTGAGTTCAAGTCCTGGATATACTTGTTAATTTTCTGTCTCATTGATCTGTCCAGTATTGACAGTGGAGAGTTAAAGTCTCCCACTATTATTGTGTGGGAGGCTAAGTCTCTTTGTAGGTCATTAAGAACTTGCTTTATGTATCTGGGTGCTCTTGTATTGGGTGCGTATATATTTAGGATCATTAGCTCTTCTTGTTGCATTGATCCTTTTACCATTATGTAATGGCCTTCTTTGCCTCTTTTGATCTTTGTTGGTGTAAAGTCTATTTTATCAGAGACTAGTATTGCAACTTCCGCTTTTTTTTTTTTTTTGCTCTCCATTTGCTTGGTAAATCTTCCTCCATCCCTTTATTTTGAGCCTATGTGTATCCTTGCATGTGAGATGGGTTTCCTGGATACAGCACACTAATGAGTTTTGGCTTTTTATCCACTTTGCCAGTCTGTGTCTTTTGATTGGGGCCTTTAGCCCATTTACATTTAGGGTTAATACTGTTATGTGTGAATTTGATCCTGCCATTTTGATAGTAGCTGGTTCTTTTCCCCATTAGTTGATGCAGTTTCTTCATTGTGTTGATGCTCTTTACCATTTGGTATGTTTTGGAGTGGTTGATCCTTTCTATGTTTATTGCTTCTTTCAGGAGCTCTTGTAAAGCAGGCCTGGTGGTGAATAAATATCTGAGTAATTGCTTGTTTGTAAAGGATTTTATTTCTCCTTTGCTTATGAAACTTAGTTTGGCTGGATATGAAATTCCAGGTTGAAAGTTCTTTTCTTTCAAGATGTTGAATATTGGCCCCACTCTCTTCAGCTTGTAGGGGTTTCTGCTGGGAGATCCGCTGTGAGTCTGATGGGCTTTCCTTTGTGGGTAACCCGATCTTTCTCTCTGGCTGCCCTTAGCATTTTCTCCTTCATTTCAACCCTGGTGAATCTGATGATTATGTGCCTTGGGGTTGCTCTTCTTGAGGAATATCTTTGTGGTGTTCTCTGTACTTCCTGAACTTGAATATTGGCCTTCCTTCCTAGGTTGGGGAATTTTTCCTGGATAATATCCTGAAGAGTATTTTCCAGCTTGGATTCATTCTCTCCCTCACATTCAGGTACACCTATCAAATGTAGATTAGGTCTTTTCACATAGTCCCATATTTCTTGGAGGCTTTGTTCATTTCTTTAGACTCTAATCTTGCCTTCTCGTTTTATTTCATTGAGTTGATCTTCGACCCCTGATATCCTCTCTTCTGCTTGGTCAATTCGGCTATTGAAACTTGTGTATGTTTCGCGAAGTTCTTGTGTTTTTCAGCTCCATCTATTCATTTTTATTCCTAAGCTGTTTATTCTCGTTAGCATTTTGTCAGACCTTTTTTCAAGGTTCTTAGTGTCTTTGCATTGGGTTAGAACATGTTCTTTTAGCTGAGAAGTTTCTTATTACCCATCTTCTGAAGTCTGTTTCTGTCAATTCATCAGATTCATTCTCCATCCAGGCTTGTTCCCTTGCTGGTGAGGAGTTGTGATCCCTTGGAGGAGGAGAGGCATTCTGGTTTTGGGTGTTTTCAACCTTTTTGTGCTGGTTTCTTCCCATCTTTGTGGATTGATTTACCTGTGGTTTTTGTAGTTGGTGACTTTCAGATGGGGTCTCTGAGTGGACGTCCAATTTGTTGATGATGAAGTTATTTCTTTCTGTTTCTTAGTTTTCCAACAGTCAGGCCCCTCTGCTGTAGGACTGCTGGAGATCTACTCCAGGCCCTGCTTGCCTGGGGATCACCTGCAGTGGCCTCTGCACTCTCGCTGGGAGCTGCAATCCAGAGCTGCTCCTAATCAGCCATCAGGTACAACTTTTAAATAGAGCTATAATTAAGAATATCCTAATATACTATTATTACCCCCCAAACAGTACCTTCTACACCACCAATTAAAGAAATCTCACTCTATTTCAAGAATCTCATAACATACAGAACTCTTCCTCATTTTTGACCTCAAACTTAGCTCCCATCATTCCCTTCTTCCTACCACCTCCATCACCCCACAAGTACGTATATTGCTCTAGGCACGCAAATTGTTCTACTGAGCTTATTATTATATAATAATATTAGATTCCTTTTCAAACCTCTATATGTCTACACTAATGCTTCCCCAGCATATGGTCCCCTAGAACAAGGGCATCAATACCCACTAGGAACTTGTTGGAAATGTAAATCCTCAAGCCCCACTCAGACTAATAAAATAACAGAATCGGAAATTCTGGGGGTAGAGTCCAGCCATCTATGTGGTAATACAGTCTTCAGGGTTCTGTTTAAAGACTACTACCCATCACAGGAACACCATCTCTTGTACCTGGAATACCTCTTCCTTCCCCAACTCTGCCAAACATGTGATAATTTATCAGAGTTACAGCTCCTACTACAGATGTCATCTCATTTATGTGCCCTTTCTGATTCTCAGTAGAGTTATTAGATCAGTCTCATAGTTGGCACCACTGTCAAACCAAACCCCCCTTCCATTATGTGTATAAACATTATCTTTTACCTTCGATTATGAATCCCTAAATGCACAAGGAGTTCATTCACCTATCTCTGTAGGTCCAGAATCTAACCCCAGAGGGTTTGTTCAATTATTAAAGAACAAGGGTCAGGTCTCAAAGCAATCTACTAACAAATTGGAAAGACCAGTCAACATAAGGAAAGAAAAGTATCAATGAGAAAAAACCAACTATGAGGAGATGGTGGGATTATGGTGCTTATTGGTGATTATTTTCTAAGCTACAGTCCATGCATAATTTATAATGTCTCAAATAAAAGTCCTTTCAGTTGTCTCCAGTGCCTAGCCTATGAACCCAAAAACATAAAATTTAGGTCATAAGTTCAAGAATTCACTTTAACATTGTATCATTTACATTTTATTTAACTAAGATAGACTCTTCATACCTTTTTTTTTTTTTGAGACGGAGTCTCAATCTGTCGCCCAAGCTGAGAGTACAGTGTTGCAATCTCGGCTCACTGCAACCTCCACTTCCCAAGTTCAAGTCATTCTCCTGCCTCAGCCTCCCAAGTAGCTGGGACTACAGGTACGTGCCACCACGCCCTGCTAATTTTTTTCTATTTTTAGTAGAGGCGGGGTTTCAACTGTGTTAGCCAGGGTGGTCTGTCTCCATCTCCTGACCTTGTGATCTACCCACCTTGGCCCCAAAGTGCTGGGATTATAGGTGTGAGCCACCGTGCCCATCCCTCTTCATTCGTTTCAATGTAGCCTCCCAAATGTCTCTGGAGTATTCTCCAAAAGGAAGCCAGTATAGTCGTGCACCACGTAACAACATTTTGGTCACAGACAGACCATATATCAATGGTGGTCCATAAGATTATAAGGCCAGGCGTGGTGGCTCATGCCTGTAATCCCAACACTTTGGGAGGCTGAGGCAGGTAGATCGCGAGGTCAAGATATCAAGACCATCCTGGCCAACATGGTGAAACCCCGTCTTTACTAAAAATACAAAAATTAGCTGGGTGTGATGGCACATGCCTACAGTCTCAGCTACTCGGGCGCCTGCGGCAAGAGAATCTCTTGAACCCAGGAGGCAGAGGTTGCAGTGAGCCAAGATGGTGCCATTGTATTCTCAGTCTCAAAAAAACAAGATAGGCCGGGCGCGGTGGCTCAAGCCTGTAATCCCAGCACTTTGGGAGGCCGAGGCGGGTGGATCACGAGGTCAAGAGATCGAGACCATCCTGGTCAACATGGTGAAACCCCGTCTCTACTAAAAATACAAAAAAAAAAATCAGCTGGGCATGGTGGCGTGTGCCTGTAATCCCAGCTACTCAGGAGGCTGAGGCAGGAGAATTGCCTGAACCCAGGAGGCGGAGGTTGCGGTGAGCCGAGATCGTGCCATTGCACTCCAGCCTGGGTAACAAGAGCGAAACTCCGTCTCAAAAAAAAAAAAAAAATCAAAAAAAAAAAAAGAAAAAAGAAAAAGAAAAAAACAAGATAAAAAAGATTATAATACTTTATTTTCTTATTTTTACTGTACCTTTCTAATGTTTAGATACATTTAAATATAGTTACTATTTATCTTACAACTATTTAAGGTATTCAGTACAGTAACATGCTATACAGGTTTGTAGCCCGACAGCAAGAGGCTATACCATATAGCTTAGGTGTGTAAGTAACTACATCTAGATTTATGTAAGTACACTCTGTGAAGTTCACATGACAATGAAATCACCTAACAATGCATTTCCGAGAACGTATCCCTGTTGTTAGGTGTCCCACAACTGTATAGTTGCCATTTCATTTAGCAACCTCTAGACTTTTCCATCTAGACTGGAACCCTAAAATACAAACGAGTCCTTGAAATAAATTTTCACTTACAAATGTATTAAAACCAATGAATTGTAATTATTACTTGCAATGCCAGGCTCTTTGGCAATCTAGTTATTAGCTGCAACAAATTAGTGTTTATGGTATCTGAGGATCCAGTCCCACTGAGTAAATATATAGTGTCACAACAAAACAGCTGTTTCTGCTACCAAGTTATGGTATGGAAATACAGAACCAAATCAACATCATAAAAAAGTGAATAAAACGGAAAAAGAGAAGTGGTGAATTAAGCTTGAGTGGCAGGAGGATTAACCCAGAACATACAGGCACTTCATGAGTCATCAGGGTATTGGGGTTCATGATGGTCACAAGCTGATGGAGGAGATCCGGCTGCGACACAAAGAGCTCTGGAGCTAGTTTCTTCATTACGTTTTCTAGTTGCTCAGCAGCATACCCTGGGACTCCATACCAGGTTTTTGGCTCACCCCTGGAAATAGATTGTAAAAGTAAATCAATCTGCAATACCAACACAAACAAAATGGGTTACCAGTTCGTATTTTTCAGACTCTGCTTTGTAAGACTACACTACAAAAGAATGTGCAAACTGATGAAGTACCATTAGAAATGTGATGTGAGCAGGCCATGGTGGCTCACGCCTGTAATCCCAGCACTTTGGGAGGCTGAGGCTGGCATATCACAAGGTCAGCAAGTTTGAAACCAGTCTGGCCAACACAGTGAAACCCTGTCTCTACTAAAAATACAAAAATTAGCCAGGCATGGTGGCAGGTGCCTGTAATTCCAGCTACTTGAGAGGCTGAGGCAGAAGATTCGCCTGAACCCAATAAGCAGAGGTTGCAGTGAGCCGAGATCACACCATTGCACTCCAGCCTTGGCAACAAGAGCAAGATTCCATCTCAAAAAAAATAAAAATAAATTTTAAAAATGTGACTTGGACATATGTAACGCATTTCCCCCTTCAGGTATGAATGAACAGCACATGAGGTCCCTCTCCCCCTCCCATTTGTATCTGACTCTTTAGAAAATGCAGATATGCAGATATCTAGAATTTCTCCCTCCCTTTTTTTGGAGACTGAGTGTTGCCCAGGCTGGAGGGCAATGGCACTATCTCGGCTCACTGCAACCTCTGTCTCCCAGGTTCAAGCGATTCTCCTGCCTTGGGCTCCTGAGTAGCTGGGATTACAGGTGTACACCACGATACCTGGTTAATGTTTGTATTCTAATAGAGACGGGGTTTCACCATGTTCACCAGGTTGGTCTTGAACTTCTGACCTTGTGATATGCCCGCTTCAGCCTCCCAAACTGCTGGGATTACAGGCGTGAGCCACCATACCCAGCCGATACATAGAATTTCTAAGAATATAAGGTGTATCATAGCCACTTCAGGATATGTTGTTATCACAGTTTCCTAAAGCAACGGACAAGGGAAGGCAATTCACTAGTTTTCTTTTCCCTTGCCCATTCTGGCAAATGAGGTTAAATTTTCTAATAAGAAAGGCAATTAGCGTTTCTAAATAATTCTTATTCTTCAAAGCACTTTAAATTATCAAACAATTTGTCTGTAACATCCCTTTGAGGTATGATAAATACAATCTTCATTACAGCTGGGAGCAATTGCCTAGAGAAGCAGAATTGATTTTATATATATATATATATATATATACACACACACACGCACACACACACACACACACACACACACACACACACACATATGTGTGTGTATATATATATATGCCAATTCTCTATCTTGTGGTACATCCTCAAATCCCTTGCGTGAGGATTTGAGTGAGTTACAGATCTTCAAGTATTTTTGTACTTAGAAAAAAACAGAGGAGAAGAAAACAGATGTGGAGAAATGGCTTCAAGAGTTTAAAAGGTAAAGAAGCCTAAATTATCTGCAGATGCCTCCTGCCTTGCCCCTTCAACGCACACACAAAGATAAGATTCACACTACTTTGTGCAGTGATACTTGAATCAGCACAACAAAAGAAAGGCTGGTAGTCACACAGACTTGGAGGACACTGTGGTGCCTACTATACTTTATACTTGTCCTAAAGGGGTATCTGGGCTACCACTGCCACCAAATGAGATTTTCCATAGTAAAAGCAACTTTTTCTTAGAGTATGCTTTTTCTGTAAGTAAAGACTTCTTTTTATTTGTTTGTTTTGAGGCAGAGTTTCACTCTGTTGCCCAGGCTGGAGTGCAATGGTGCAGTCTCTCAGCTCACTGCAACTTCTGCCTTCCAGGTTTAAGCAGTTCTCCTCCCTCAGACTCCCAAGTAACTGGAATTACAGGCGCCCACCACCACACCCAGCTAATTTTTATATTTTCAGGAGAGACGGGGTTTCACCACGGTGATCAGGCTGGTCTGGAACTCCTGACCTCAGGTGATCTGCCCACCTTAGCCTCCCAAAAGTGCTGGGATTACAGGCATGAGTCACCACGCCTGGCCTAAGTAAAGACTTCCTTACTTCAGATAAAAGCTACCTTTTCCCCCAGAAATATGTTGTTCTTGCAAAGTTGTGTGTGTGTGTGTGTGTGTGTGTGTGTGTGTGTGTGTGTACAATTTCAGGGAATTCATGGATACCCTAGGAATCTTAAGAACCACTGTCTTAGCCGGGCGCGGTGGCTCATGCCTGTAATCCCAGCACTTTGGGAGGCCAAGACGGGTGGATCACGAGGTCAAGAGATCGAGACCATCCTGGTCAACATGGTGAAACCCCGTCTCTACTAAAAATACAAAATATTAGCTGGGCATGGTGGCGCGTGCCTGTAATCCCAGCGACTCAGGAGGCTGAGGCAGGAGAATTGCCTGAACCCAGGAGGCGGAGGTTGCGGTGAACCGAGATCGCACCATTGCACTCCAGCCTGGGTAACAGAGCGAAACTTCGTCTCAAAAAAAAAAAAAAAAAAAAAAAGAACCACTGTCTTAACTTGTCAGGATGCCTGTTCTAACAGAATTGAAAAATCTTAAGGAAAAAAGTAGCTCATTTCTCTTTAGACACAGTTATGACACATCTGCACTGAAATGGAAAGTTTACCTATCCAGCTTGCATACTATTCGTGGGTTTTTTTGGAACTTCTCACCAATGCAAGTAGTTAATTGAATAGCTCCAGTGGTCTTCAATATGCCAACAGAATGAAGAAAAGCACATTCCCACATACAACCAAGGAAGTTTCATGCCACATATATCAGCCGTAATATGTGCAAGGACAGACTGCTCCATCACTGGCATGTTGTTCAAGTTCCAGCCACTATCAAGATACTCCTAAAAATAAGAAGACAAAAGAGGATAAAGTTTAGCTATATGTTTCAAAAGGCCGGCTAAAAATATTTTCCCTCAAAATAAAAAAAGAAATGTGAAAGAGAAGGGGCCACCATACTGACCTTCTAGGATACCCAGAGATTCGTTTTGCCCAGTTTTGAGCTGTGTATAAATGGACTCACACAGTATATAGTTTTGTAACTGTCTTTAAAAATATATGTAGAGGAACATAAGCCATGAGTCCACTTATATAAAGTTCAAAACAGGCAAACAAATCTATAGTGTTAGAAGTCAGGATAGTGATTATCCTGAGGGCATAGTGCTTGTCCTAAAAGAGGAAAGTAGTAAAGGAGAGCAGGCAAAAAGGGAGCTTCTGGGGTGCTGGGAGTACCCATTTCTTGTTTTAGTTAGTGCTGGTTACATGGGTGTGTTCAGTTTGTGAAAATTCTTCAAGCTGTACACAT
Organism: Sapajus apella; assembly: GCF_009761245.1. Lineage (NCBI taxonomy): Eukaryota > Metazoa > Chordata > Mammalia > Primates > Cebidae > Sapajus > Sapajus apella. The sequence goes on from NW_022436962.1 coordinate 6,349,187, forward strand.
ATAACTATGTACTTTTCTGAATATATGTAATATTTCCAAAGAAAATCACCAAAAAGAAAAAAAAATGGGACTTCCCTATCAAAATAGAAATAGAACTCTTTGTAGGAGTTTGCTAGTATGGAAAATAATACTCAGAAACATTAAAGTTCAAAAATAAATAGACCTAGTATCAGTCCTTTAGGTTTTCTTAAGAAGGAGAAACCAAGGTTACAAAATCCGAAGAGAAGGGGTGGCAAGTAATTTTCCCCCATCACCACAATATAGTGACCGTTCTGTAGGCTTTCTACTTTTCTTGAAATCACTAAAAATCTGGTCATTAAGGATCTGCTAAAAGTAATAATAAGTTTCTTCAAACCAACCAAACAGAATTTCAATAAATACCTCAATTTCCAAGCCACTCATATGCCTACCTCTTCCTCGGGTGAGAGTTTGATCTTCCCATCCCGGACAGGAAAGCCACTGCCAAATTCCTTTGAGGCAATGTCAGCTCCATATTCCACTGTGACATCCTCCTCAATAGTGCTTACCAGTCTCCAAAATTCTTTCTCAACAAGCTCTGTGGGAACCATCTGGAAATAGAAAAAATTAGTTTCCTCACAAACTGTCTGTGACCAACCTGACTAGATAAGCTCAGTGATAGGAATCAAAGAAGAGCAACCTAAGGAAAAATTGTATCTATAATGTTCTATAATTGATCCTAGGCAATTCAGGAAACCTCTACTGTCTAAAAGGAATTCATGTTCCTCTATCACCAGCCAGGACACAACTGTAAAAAGGGAGCCAAGGAAAGCAATTATTTATGACCTGGAGATATTTCTGTGTTTCAAAATATGTGACATAAACTGTATAGTAACAATGGTTAGTTGTCTTTGAATGACATATTGTACTGTACAGTTGACAACTGCATAGTAATAATAATGGTTTGTTGTTTCAATGATGCTGTATACTTTGAGGTGCATTCAAATATATTACCTAAGTCCATCCTTTCATTCTTTTCACTGGACCTGTCTGAGAGTAACGTAGACAACCGACACAAAAAAGAGAGTATAGGCCAGGCTCAAGCCTGTAACCCCAGCACTTTGGGAGGCCAAGGTGGGCAGATCACCTGAGGTCGGGAGTTCCAGACCAGCCTGACCAACATGGAGAAACCCCATCTCTACTAAAAATACAAAAAATTAGCCAGGCGTGGTAGCGGGTGCCGGTAATCCCAGGTACTCAGGAGGCTGAGGCAAGAGAATTGCTTGAACTCTGGAGGCAGAGGTTGCAGCGAGCCGAGATTGTGGCATTGCACTCCAAAACTGAGACAGTGCAAAACTTTGTCTCAAAAAAAAAAAAAAAAAAAAAAGAGAGAGAGAGAGTGATCCCCAATGTCCCTGTGTTTTTGGCACTAGGGATGGGTTTCATGGAAGGCAATTTTCCATGGATGGGGAAGGGTAGGGCACGAGGGCTGGTGGGGAGGGGGATTAGATTCTCATAAGAAATGCAACCTAGATCCCTTGCATGGGCAGTTCACAATAATAGAGTTTGCACCCCTATTAGAATCTAATGCTGCTGCTGATCTGACAGGAGGCAGAGCTCAGGTGGTAATGTTTGCCCACCAATCACCTCCTGCTATGCAGCCCCGTTCCTAACAGGCCACAGATTGGTATCTGTCCTTGGCTGAGGGAGGAGGGTTGGGAGGGGGACACATTGGGGACCACCAGTATATAGGATATGAGCAATTTGTAGCAGCACGCCCTTAGAATAAAGAGTCACCAGACTAAATGTCAATCTGTTGTTAATCTGGTGTAAATCCAGAGGCAGGTAACATTTAAATGTCTATCCCTCAATGTCCTCATCTAATATTCTATCAAAATATAAAATTAACAGCAAATAGAAGAGGTTATATGCAAGTCACCAGAATCAGTTAAGCAAACGTATGGGCAAATATTATAACACATAAAGAAGTCAAGAGAATTGAAAATTCAAATGAAGTATAAATTTAAGTCCACAAATAAGCAAATATTCTAAGTAACTAATAGCTGATGTTAGAGGTGTTAGGGAAAAGTAAGTTCACTCATATAATGCTGGGATCCATAAATTGATACAGCGACTGGGATGGAATAAGGAAAAATGACTGTCATCTGGCCTCAATAATTATCCCAAGAAAATCATCCAACTAAAGAGTTCTACATGTACAAAGGTTTGCTGTAATGCTTTATTAGTAGTGAGAAAAATCACAGCTTAAATATCCAGAATTAAAGCATTTCATTTTGGTGTACTCATTTGATGGAGTATTGAATGCTGAATGGAACATGCTTATGCTTCAAAGTGAATAAAGGGGAATTAAAAATTGACTCATCCTGAAATTTATAATACTAATGATTGATTATGTAATATACTACAAATGTGTTCCCAATGCATAGTACACTCCTTGGCACATAGCAGTCATTCGATACATATTTGTTGGGCCAATACCATTGCTGGTGACTTTTTTTGTTAGTATTCTATTACTGCTGCTGTATGATCTGTGTGGAAGAGGTAACGTTAGAGAAATCTTCAAATAAAAAATTAGAATTCTTTTTAAAGTGTGAAATTTTAAATACCACAAAACAAATTAAAGATTTCATTCTGTATGATAATGCCTACCAGAGTGAGCCTCAACTAAAAATCTGTTTTCAGATACACTTTCTCCAAAAGTTATTAGAATCCTAAATCAAAGCAGTATATATGTACATACATGGACTGGCATGTTGAAGTAATCAGATTTGAATGCATCTGCCATTTCCCCAAAAGTACGGAGAGTATAGTCCCTGGCTGCTTGTTCAAAGCCAAATGCTTCTTGTGGCTTACTACATTCCTGAAAATAAAAAATAAAATTATGTTCTAGATGACGCTTGAAAATATCAAGTATACTTGATCAATCATCAAGCTGGCAGATAAAAAAACAAGGCTTTGTCTATTTTACTTCTATGCTAGGTCTAGTTTATAAAAATAAACCTGCCTGAAAAATGTGGTTGTTTTAATAAGCCAATGAAACACATTTTATTTATTTGCTAATGAGCAAATAAAACGTCAATTTTAACAACCACAGCTTGGATATATTTATGTATTTATAAAGAGGCAGCCTAAAGACTCAACTTCCTTCAGAATGAAATAATGTTTTCGATACTGTAAATGAGAGAAATAATGTCCTCCTGGGAGTTAAAACTATAAAATCAATATACAATAGATCAAAATAGAGATAAACTACTTGATGGAAACAGAATGGCTTTGAGGCCAGCAATATTTTATTATAACCTAATACTGGGAGGTAACAGGGGCAATATAAGCTGCCCTAGATCTTTGTGAGCCAACAGACTTAAATATTCCAGACCCATTGATAAGGTCATCCCTATTACAAGGTACTAAATAATTCATCTAACACCCATGGCCCCCTGCCCTGTCTGATGCCTAATAACCTCCCATTGATGGAGATACCCTTATGTTGTAACATAGCTACATGGAAAAGCACTCAAAACTTTGTATCCATAAACCTTCTTACTATTATAATCCAACCCTAACAAGGGTAATAGACTGATTGCTTCATAATATTAATACAAAATAATCCTCAGGGCCGGGCATGGTGGCTTACACCTGCAATCCCGGCACTTTGGGAGGCTGAGGCAGGTGGATCATGTGACCTCAGGAGTTTGCGACCAGCCTGGACAACATGGCAAAACCCTTTTTCTACTAAAAATACAAAAATTAGCCAGGAATGGTGGTAGAAGCCTGTAGTCCCAGCTGCCCAGGAGGCTGAGATGGGAGGATCACTTGAGCCCAGGAGACGGAGGTTGCAGTGAGCTGAGATGACACCACTGCACTCCAGCCTGGGTGACAGAGTGAGATCCTGTCTCTAAATAAATAAATAAATAAATAAATCCTTATGAAGGTAATGGTAGATCCTTTTCAGATTTTGCCAATGACAGCATGCACTATTAAAAACATCAGTAATCACAGTGATACATAAAAATGTCTCTATAAATGAAAACAGCAGATTACTAAAATTACTTATATAATGTAACTCCGTTTGCTTAAAATAGAAAAAAAGTCCGAATGAATATACACCAAGACATTAACAGTGGTTATGTATGCATTGTGAAATCACAGCCTTACTTTTTAAATTGTTCAGTGTTTTAATAATTCTTGCAAAGAGCATGTAAGCTTTTTATAAGAAATTTTTTAAAAATAATAAGATAGTTAATAAAAATTATTTTCTGTCTCTTAACTACCTACATATATTGTGGAACTCACTTCTAAGACCTCTTTCCTATTCAGGGCCAGCCCAGTTTTCTTCACGGGCTTCATTACTGTCGATTGCCAAATCTAAAACTCAAAGGCAAGCCAAGTGAGGTGGCTCAGGCCTATAATCCCAGCACTCTGGAAGGCTGAGGCAGGAGGATTGTTTGAACTCAGGAGTTCGCAACCAGCCTGGGCAACATGGTGAAACCCCCTCTGTACAAAAAAATACAAAAATTAGCCAGGCGTCATGGCATAGGCCTGTAGTCTCAGCTACTTGGGGAGCTGAGGTGGGAGAATTGCTTGAGCCAGGGAGGTTGAGGCTGCAGTAAGCCATGTTTGCACCACCGCACTCCAGCCTGGGAAACAAAGTGAGTCCTGACACTCAAAGGCAAAGAAAAATGCCCTAAAGAAAATTCTCTAATGTTACTTCTACCATTAATTCTTACCTGAGCCAAACACTTAGGACACCTCCAGTCTCCCTTGGGAACATCATGGAGAGGTGGGATCAAGCAAAAGGTATGGTAACTGTCATCACAGCCATCACATAACAGTAGCCGATCTTCATCATTGCCACTGCCACATAAGAGGCAGACATACAGGTCCACCTGTAACAGTAAAAATGGGTACAGAACAAAGGAATTATGAGCTGTTATTTGATTTTCTAAAATTCTAGGAATGAAATGAATCTGAGGCATAATCTAGTCTCTTCATCCTGCTTCAAATGCTTCAACCTCTATAAGGAGTATTTTAAATAAAAATGCTTCACTTTCTATGAGGGATATTTCACAATACCTCATGCATACCCAAATCTAAAGTGTAATTTCCTAGCTTTCTCAATTGTCATGTGTTTAAAGTTTATTTAAAGATCTAGTTTTTGGCAGATTCTAAAACAACAAGATGCCAAGCATGGTAGCGCACGCCTATAGTCCCAGCTACTTGGGGAGTTGAGACAGGAGGATCACTTGAGCCTGCTAAGTCAAGACTGCAGTGAGCCCTTATTACACCGTTGCATTCTAGCCTGGGTGACAGAGACCCTGTCTCAGGAAAAAAAAAAAAAAAAAAGATACCAGGTAGTAAGTAATAAATTACCAACCTAACCAAAAGTAGAATTTATGAAGGAAAAAATGCAATTTTTTCATATTTTAAACAAAACAATTTTAAAGTCAACCACATTAGACTACCAATTTAGGCCAGGCACGGTGGCTTAAGCTTATAATCTCAACACTTCTGGAGGCCCTGGCAGGATTGCCTGAAGCCAGCACTTGAGACCAGCCTGGGCAATATGGCGAGACATTGTCTCTACAAGAAATTTAAAAAAAAAATTAGCTAGGCATGGTAGTGCATACCCATGGTCCCAGCTACTTAAGAGGCTGGGGCAAGAGGATCCCTGGAGCCCAGGAGTTCAAGGTGTCAGTAACTATGATTGCATCACTGTATTCCAGCCTGGGTGACAGAGTGAGATCCTATCTCTAAAATAATAAAAATAAATTACCACTTTTAATTCTAATTAAGGGGCCATGGTTAAGAAGTTCCTCTAATGCCCAGTGATAATGCATATTATTATTTGTTATGGGGTACCCTGTATTCCCCCCAAAACTCACATGTTGAAGTCCTAACCCTCAGTACCTCAGAATGTGACTATATTTGGAAATGAGTCCTTTAAGAGGTAATCATCCAATATGACTGGTGTCCTTATAAGGACAAAGATATGTACAGAGGAAAGACCATGTGAAAAACAGCCATCTACAGCCAAGGAAAAGAGGGCTCAGAAGAAATCAACACTGCCAACACCTTGATCTCAAATTTCCCAGCCTATACAACTGTGAAAAAATAAATTTCTGTTGTTTAAGCCACTCAGTCTGTGGCACATCCTTATGGCAGCCCTAGCAAACTAATACATTACTCAATACTAGAAAAGCTGAGAATTCAACTAGACAGGGAGTCCAACTGTTTCAGTCTATTTATTGTAGTAAATAAAAATATAGCTCTGTCAGTTTTCTGATTGTATTGGGGAGAGAGGGTAGGGCAGAGGGTGACATTTATGGAGAGAACATTCAATTAGAATAATTTCTAGTTTCAAGAAAAAAAGCACTGTTTCAGGCTCTTGGAAGGTGGCAGAGAAGAACCACCAGATCCCTTCTAATGCCATCGGGCTTTACTTTCAGTAAAAGTTTCTCCCAGCCCTCTAATTCTGCCATATCCTCCTCCCTACACCCCACAACTGCTTTCCTTTGTTCTTTTTTTCTTCCCTCCTTCTCTACTTTCCTTTCATTCCTTCCTTCCTCTTCCTTCTTCCTTTTTTATTCCTTCTTTTCATTTCCTTCCTTCCCTTTGCTAGCTGGAAAGTTGGAAAACACTAACTTGTATTTTTTATTTTTTTTTTAAGAGACAGGGTTTCACCATGTTGGTCAGGCTGGTCTTGAACTCCTGACTTCAGGTGATCCACCTGCCTCAGCCTCCCAAAGTGCTGGGATTACAGGCATGAGCCACCATGCCTGGCCTAACTTGGATTTCTGATCATAGAAGTGAGCTAGTGATTTACGAGCAATTCTATGTATAATGAACTAGATTACAGTTCACTATTATTTAGTGCTAAAGTAAAAATATTCCAGAAAAATGGCAGTCAATGCCCCCCAGATGTTACTACCATCTTTATAATATGATCATGTATTTCTTCATTTATTATCTAATACTAGAAACTGACTTCAAAATATCTTTTTATTGTTGAACACTAAATTAAACAGTCTTATTTAAGGCACAAAAGTTTAAACTGGGGGGTAAAGTGGATTAAAGAAAGGAGAAGGAAAAGAAGAAAAAGGAGAAGAGAAGAAAAAAAGAAAAAGGAGAAAGAGAGATGTCACTCACAGCATTGGTGGCTTTTTTAGATCGACTCTTGGGCTTTTCCTTCTCATTTTCTACAATATAATCTTTCCTCTCAATGGGTTCTTGCTTGATACTACTCTTCATTTCTTTCTCTGTAGGAGGCAATTCAAAATTAGCTATTTTTGTATGATGCTTTTCTCCACTTCCTCCCTCACTTCATCATCTCCCTCCCAATGCACACACTGTACACAAACATCATTTCATGTGTGTTTTCATTTTAGTAGCAATAGCACCCAGTATACTTTATTCAAGGGCTCAAATGCTGACTACTTGGAAAAAATGCAAACTCTTGTGTCATTTAAATTTTAAGATTTAGTTTGTGTCTGGAGACATCCCTCAAGTTTGTATGCTTTCAAAATCGGAGCTAGAGTTTTCTTAAGACCAAGACATAATATATACTCATGAAAAAAGTTCCTCTTGGCCATGACTGTAAGAGACTGACAATTCACCAACTATACCTCCTCATCACACATTATCTCTCCATTATCTAAGATGACTTCCTGGTCATCCTCCTGGACTCCAAATTCCTGATTCTGAAGACTAAGATGTTTGTAAAACACTGGCTATCAATTAATGAACTATCATGTGGTAGGTGTTGTGGGCTAAATGTTTTCCATAAAGTATTTAATCCTTCACAACAAACCCATTTCAAAGGTAAGAAAACTAATGTTAAAGTAAGTCAAGAAATACCTCTAAGGTCACATAGCTAGTTAGCAGTTGGGCGAAGATTAAGTAGCAACTCACTACAGGTAAGAAAGTCATCCACACTTCCAATATGCATACATACAGCATCTGTTTCTCTCTTCCACTAGTCAGTTAATTATGAGAACAAGGACATTGTTGATATATTAAGATTTTATTTCTCAAAGCCCAAACCAGTGGCTACTATGCAATAGCTGCTCTAATATTTACTTTTAAATTTTTTTCTATTGACTTTTTCAGCTTATAATGTTTATTTTATGAATAATTAATTTTACTTTATTTACTTTTACTTTCCTATTCATGGATAAATTTTCTTACCACTTTCAAATTTTGGAGTTGGACAACCCATTCGACGTCTCAGATTGTGAGTTCTGGCTTCTGTTGTCTCTTCGGGTTCTATTTTAATATTCATGGCCTAAAAAATATTGTCATATACATGAATATTTCCTTTAAGAAGAACTATTCTTTAAAAATCCAACTGGAATCTCAAGGTGACTACATCCTACAAATTGTCTCTATTAACAGGGTATTCAAAACATACTTCTCTCTCTTCCTAAGGAAGAGGGCTCACCTTTGAAATTACTATTAAGGCATGGATGAGAAATTTCAAAATAGGGAAAAGTTGGCCAGGCACAGTGGCTCACACCTGTAATATAAACACTTTGGGAGGCTGAGGCAGGCAGATCATTTGAGGTCAGACAAAGTTCAAGGCCAGCTTGGCCAACAATGAAACCCTGTCTCTACTAAAATCAAAAAAATTAGCTGGGCATGGTGGCATGCACCTGTAATCCCAGCTACTTGGGAAGCTAAGGCAGGAAAATCGCTTGAACCTGGGAAGTGGAGGTTGCAGTGAGCCAAGATTGTGCCA